>NW_026557637.1:0-126120 GCF_027574615.1 Eptesicus fuscus | reverse complement strand
GGCTCAGTGGATAGAGCATTGGCCTGTGGACTGAAGGGTCCCAGGTTCAATTCCGGTCAGGGGCATGTACCTTGGTTGCGGGCTCATCCCCAGTAGGTGATCGATGATTCTGTCTGATCGATGTTTCTAACTCTCTATCCCTCTTCCTTCCTCTCTGTAAAAAATCAATAAAATATATTTTAAAAAATAAGCAGATATAAGTTAGATAAAATCTTTGAATTTAATAAAAAAGAAAGCAAAGAGGAGGCAATTGATCCACGTTTCCTTTTTATTGATGTTTCTCCCCTCCTTATTCTTTTTCTCTCTAAAATTAATAAACAATTTCCTGAAACAGAATCTAAAAAAATTAAGGTGTTGATGTTTTAAGCACAGATGGTTAAATCTAAAGCTCCCTCTCTAGAACAGTTATCAGAATCATCTGAACTCAATGGAAGTCTATCTCCTGTTATATAAGAGGTTAAAACAATCAATATCATGGATTTCAGAAAACCCCCACATTATTAGTGTCATAGTCATGATTCCCACCTTGTTTTTATTTAAGCCCTTAAATCTGATGGTTTCTGATTAAAATCTTCTCTTTATATTTTTAATTTAGGTTTGTCTTTGAGTGATAAAAATTAACTTTCCCATGGGAGAGGCTGTTACTGAGGGATTCCAACAGAACGTTAGACACCAGAGTGAGCAGAGCCCATGGTGAACTAGAAACTGTGCTTTCCCCAGTGAAAACAATGTTTTAATGTCTCTAAATATTGCCAGTGATACAGGAGGCAGGAGGCAGCCAACTTGCAGTCTGTCTTAAAGCAGAGAATCCAGTGTAGACCACGTGGAGGCTGGTATTGGGATTCAAAAGATGATTTCTTTCCTTTTTATTTTATTTTTTTATTGTCTAAAGTTTTTTGTTTGTTGTTTTTTTTTTTTGCTGTTATCTTTATTTTTCATTGGTAATTCTGTACTCCATCCTTCCAACCTGAGTGTTTTTTTTGTTTGTTTGTGTTTTTTTTTTTACTTTTTTTATTGAGGTATTATATGTGTACATATCTTACCATTGTCGCCCCCCAACCCCACACTCATACATGCCCTCACCCCCCCAGAGTTTTGTGTCCATTGGTTATGCTTATATGCATGCATACAAGTCCTTCGTTTGATCTCTTATCTCTCCCACCTCTCCCTAACTTTCCCCCTGTAATTTGACTTTCTGTTTGATGCTTTACTGACTCTGTGTCGATATTTTTGTTCATCAGTTTATAATGTTCTTTATTATCCATAAATGAGTGAGATCATGTGGTATTTTTCTTTCATTGACTGGCTTGTTTCACTTAGCATAATGTTCTCCAATTCCATCCAGGTTGCTGCAAATGATGAGAATTCCTTCTTTTTTGTGGCAGCATAGTATTCCATTGTGTAAATGTACCACAGTTTTCTGATCCAGTCATCTGCTGACGGGCACCTAGGTTGTTTCCAAATCTTAGCTATTGGAAATTGTGCTGCTATGAACATAGGGGTGCATATATCCGTTCTTATTGGTGTTTCTAGTTTCTTTGGATATATTCCCAGGAGTGGGATTACTGGGTCAAATAGAAGTTCTATTTTCAGTTTTTTGAGGAAACTCCATACTGTTCTCCACAGTGGCTGCACCAGTCTGCATCCCCACCAGCAGTGCACGAGGGTTCCTTTTTCTCCGCATCCTCGCCAACACTTGTCGTTTGTTGATTTGTTGATGATAGCCATTCTGACAGGTGTGAGATGGTACCTCATTGTTGTTTTGATTTGCATCTCTCGGAAAATAAGTGACTTTGAACATGTTTTCATGTGTCTCTTGGCCTTCCTTTTGTCTTCTTTTGAAAAGATTCTATTTAGGTCTGTTGCCCATTTTTTTTATTGGATTATTTATCTTCCTTTTATTAAGCTCCATAAGCTATTTGTAGATGTTGGAGATTAAACCTTTATCAGTGATAGCATTTGCAAATATGTTCTCCCATACAGTGGGCTTTCTTGTTGTTTTGTTGATGGTTTCTTTTGCTGTGAAAAAAGCTTTTTATTTTTATGTAGTCCCATTTGTTAATTTTCCCTTTAGCTTCCATTGCCCTAGGGGCAGTGTCAGTGAAGAAGTTCTTTTGGCATATGTCTGAGATTTTGTTGCCTGTGGATTCCTCTAGAATTTTTATGGTTTCCTGTCTTATGTTTAAGTCCTGTATCCATTTTGAGTTGATTTTTGTGTATGGTGCAAGATGGTGATCTAATTTCATTTTTTTGCATGTATCTGTCCAATTTTCCCAACACCATTTATTGAAAAGACTGTCTTGACTCCATTGTATGTTCATGTCTCCTTTGTCCAATATTAATTGAGCATAGTGGTTTGGGTCGATATCTGGATTCTCTATTCTGTTCCATTGATCTATATGTCTGTTCTTCTGCCAGTACCAGGCTGTTTTGAGAACTGTGGCTTTGTAATACATCTTGAGGTCTGGTATTGAGATCCCTCCTACTTTATTCTTCTTTCTCAGGATTGCTGTGGCTATTCGGGGTCTTTTTTTTATTCCAGATGAATTTTTGGAGAGTTCTTTCTAGGTCTGTGAAATATGCTGTTGGTATTTTGATGGGGAGTGCGTTGAATCTGTAGATTGCTTTGGGTAGTCTGGACATTTTAATGATGTTGATTCTACCAGTGCATGAACATGGTATGTTCTTCCATCTGCTTACGTCTTTCTCTATCTCTTTTATCAGTGTCCTACAGTTTTCCGTGTATAGGTCTTTTACCTCCTTAGTTAGTTTATTCCTAGGTATCTTAATTTTTTTGGTGCGATGGTAAATGGGATTGCTTTTTTAGTCCCTCTTTCTGTAAGTTCACTATTGTTGTATAGAAATGCCATAGATTTCTTGGCGTTAATTTTGTATCCTGCTACATTGCCAAATTAATTTATTAAGTCTATTCGTTTTTTTATGGAGACTTTTGGGATTTTTATGTACAATATCATGTCATCTGCAAATAAGGACAGCTTTACTTCTTCTTTTCCAATTGGATGCCTCTTATTTCTTCTTCTTGTCTAATTGCACTGGCTAATACTTCCAGTACTATGTCCAACCGGAGTGGTGAGAGTGGGCATCCCTGTCTTGTTCCTGTTCTTAGGGGAAATGGTTTTAGATTTTGCCCATTGAGTATGATGTTTGCTGTGGGTTTATCATATATAGCTTTTATTATGTTGAGGTATGCTCCTTCTATTCCCACCTTGATGAGAGTTTTTATCAAGAAAGGGTATTGGATTTTGTCAAATGCTTTTTCTGCATCTATTGATATGACTATGTGATTTTTCCCTCTCAACTTGTTTATGTGATGTATCACATTTATTGATTTGTGGATATTGTACCATCCTTGCATTCTGGGATAAATCCTACTTGGTCATGGTGTATGACCTTTCTTATGTACTGCTGGAGCTGGTTTGCTATGATTTTGTTGAGGATTTTGGCATCTATGTTCATGAGGGATATTGGTCTGTAATTCTCTTTCATTGTGTTGTCTTTATCTGGTTTTGGTATTAGGGTGATGCTGGCTTCATAGAAGGAGCCTGGAAGTGTTCCTTCTTCTTGAATTTTTTGGAATAGTCTGAGGAGGATAGGTTTTAGTTCTTCCTTGAATGTTTGGTAAAACTCTCCTGTGAAGCCTTCTGGCCTCGGGCTTTTGTATGCCGGAAGCTTTTCGATGACTGCTTCAATTTCTTCCATAGTTACTGGCCTATTGAGCTGTTTAGATTCTTATTGATTGAGTTTTGAAGGTTATATTTTTCTAGGAATATGTCCATTTCCTCCAGGTTGTCCAGTTTGTTGGAATAGAGTTGTTCATACTATTTTGTAACAATCCTTTGTATTTCGGCAGGGTCTGTTGTTATTTCACCACTTTCATTTCTGATTTTCTTTATTTGGGTCCTCTCTCTTTGCTTCTTGGTGAGCCTGACTAGAGGTTCATCAATCTTGTTTATCCTTTCAAAGAACCAACTCTTGGTTTTGTTGATCTTTTGTATTGTTTGTTTGGTCTCTATGTCATTTATCTCCGCTCTGATCTTTATTATTTCCTTCCTTCTGCTTACACTGGGCTTTTCTTGTTGCTCTCTCTCTAACTCTGAGTTTTTGGGTTAGGTAATTTATTACTATTGTTTCTTGTTTTTTAAGGTAGGTTTGTAGAGCTATGATCTTCCCTCTTAGGACTGCTTTCACTGTGTCCCATATATTTTAAATTGTTGTATTTTCATTGTCATTTGTTGCCATGATGTTTTTTATTACTTCCTTGATGTCTTTGGTAACCCAGTCATTGTTTAATAGCATGCTGTTTAGTCTCCATGTGTTTGATTTCTTTTGATTGTTTTTATTGTAGTTGATTTCCAGTTTTATGCCACTGTGATCTGAGAAGATACTTGATATAATTTCTATCTTCTTAAATTTGGAGAGAATTTGCCTATATCCTAATATATGGTCTATCTTTGAAAATGACCCATGTGCACTTGAAAAGAATGTATATTCTGTGGCTTTGTGGTGAAATGTTCTGAAGATGTTGATTAATTCCATCTGGTCTAGTGAGTCATTTAGGATTGATGTTTCTTTGTTGATTTTTTTGTTTAGAGGATTTGTCCAATAGTGATAGTGGGGTATTAAAGTCTCCTACTATGATTGTATTGCTGTCAATCTCTCCTTTGATATCTTCCAGGAGTTTTTTAATGTATTTGGGTGCTCCTGTATTAGGTGTGTATATGTCTACAAGAGTTACTTCTTCTTGTTGGATTGCTCCCTTTAGTATTATGAAGTGGCCTTCGTTATCTCTTGTTATGTCCTTCACTTTGAGATCTAATTTGTCGGATATAAGTATTGCTACCCCTGCTTTTTTTTTTCATTTCCATTTGCCTGAAAACCATTTTCCATCCCTTCATTCTCAGTCTGTATGTGTCTTTTTTGCTGAGATGGGTTTCCTGTAGACAGCAGATATATGGGTTTTATCCAATCAGTTACCCTGTGTCTTTTGATTGGGGCATTCAATCCATTTACATTTAAAGTTATTATTGATAGGCACTTATTTGTCGCCATTTTTATTCTATACTCCTGTGTTTCTTCTTCGCTTTCTAGTTTTTTTTTGTTTTGTTTTTGTTTTTTTTTTTTTTTTATAGCAGATCCTTTAGCATTTCTTGCATTGCTGGTTTGGTTGTGATAAACTCCCTTAGTCCTTTTTGTCTGTGAAGCTCCTGATTTCACCTTCAATTTTGATTGATAGCCTTCTGGGTACAGTATTCTTGGATTCAGACCCTTCCTTTGCATGACTTTGTATATTTCATTCCATTCCCTTCTGGCCTGATGAGTTTCTGTTGAGAAATCAGTTGCTAGTCTGATGGGGGTTCCTTTGTATGTAACTGTCTGTCTCTTTCTGGCCGCTTTTAAGATTCTTATTTTGTCGTTGGTGTTTGCCAACCTAATTATAATGGGCGTTGGCATCAGTCTTTTGGGGTTCATTTTGCTTGGGACCCTGTGAGCTTCTTGGATTTGTGTGGGGTTTTTCTTCCCTATATCAGGGAAGTTTTCTGTTATTATTTCTTCAAACAGGTTTTCTATTCTTTGCTCAGTTTCCATTCCTTCTGGTACCCCTATTATTTGGATGTTGTTTTGTTTCGTGTTGTACCGAAGTTCCCTTAGGCTCTCCTCATGCTTTCTAATTTTTTTTTTCTAGGAGCTGTTCTATTTGGGTATTTTTTCCATCTTGTCTTCTCGCTCACTTATGCGGTCCTCTGCTTCTTCTAGTCTACTCTTGATACTTTCTATTGAGTTATTTACAGCAGTGATGTCATTTCTCATTTCTTCTTGGTTCTTCTTCATTTCCTCTTGGTTCTTACTCATATTGTCGAATTTGTCTTCCATTCTTTTCAGCCACCTTATGATCATTTCTCTGAATTCTTTCTCTGATAGGTTGCTTGTCTCGAATTCGTTTACTTGCTTTTCTGGTGATACCTGCTTTTCTTTCCTATGGGGGCTGTTTCTTTGTCTCCCTATGGTCTCTCTTCTCCGGATGTTTGGTTATATAGTTCTCTCTCTCCTGCGTTGATTTAAAGGTACAAAATACAACACAACCAGGTACAACACACAAGGCACTGAACAGAATTGTATTCACGATATTAATAACCTCCAATAAAGGTGTCCCTCAGAAAAAGACAAATTAGGGGATAGGAAAGGAATAGGAAGAGTAAAAAGAAAGAACAAAAAAAGGAGTGTGAAAATGATCTTGGGAAAAGAGAAAAGAAAAGAAAAGAAAAGAAAAGAAAAGAAAAGAAAAGAAAAGAAAAGAAAAGAAAAGAAAAGAAAAGAAAAGAAAAGAAAAGAAAAAATAAGAGAGACAAGAATGATACTAAGAGAGAAAAGGGGAACAAACTATAAATATGGTGAGTAAACTCCAATCGAACAACCACTAATCCCAACAATTGCCAGCTACACAACCCTGGAGATTAATACAAACTACAACACCAACTAATATCAATTGAGGCAAGGGAAAACAGAAGTAAAAAACAAACAAAAACAAAGCAAGCAAAAGGACCAAACAAACAAAAAAAGAATAAGCAAAACAACCTCATAAAAAAGCATACAAATTCAATCTAATCGACATTTAAGCAAACAACAACAAAAGGCCAGACAGAAATATTTATTATTATTTTTTTTTAGTTAAGGTAGCATAGAGAGAGGTGTGTATGGACTTCGGGCAGGGGGTTGGAAATTAGATATATAAATAGGGTGAAATTTTAGCAGAGGGTAAACCGAAAGAGTAGGGAAAATCTAAAGACAGAAAGGGTTAAGATAAACAGGAGACCAAAAGGGGAAAGGTTAGGGAGAGAGTGATGGCATAAAGTTAGCTTTGAGATAGGGTAAAACGATGCTAAAGGAAAGATGCAAATAGAATGTAGGACACTAATCCCAAAATAAAACAGAGAGAAAATTAAATGACACTTAAAAAACAAGTAAAATAATAGTAATATAATGCTGATTGAAAATAAAAATGTAATAATTAAAAAGGTGAAATTTGAGTGCGGAAAAAGAAAAAAAATTTAGTTTCTTAAGTAAAAGATGCAAAAAATGAAAATAAAAAATAAAACATTAAAATGAAAAAATTAAAAAAATAATTTAAAATAAAAAATAAGAATAAAATGTGCAGTAGCGGTGGTCATTGACTTTCTCTATTGTTCTGTTTGGTACACCTGTTTCCCAGTCTGGGCTGTATTGCAGTTCCCTTCGTTCCACTGCAGTGTTTTAAGCCAGTCCTGATTTTTAAGCAGGCAGTGTCTCAATTTCTCATAATTATTTTTGATTAAACCAGAGACAATTTGTGTTTCAGCCCCTGGGTGGCAGTGTTTCTGGATTTACTTCCGGGCCTCTCTAGATTTTTTTTTTCCTTTGGCACTCACTACCGGTTTGTGGAAGTGTGCACCTCAGAGCTGCCTCTCCAATGGTCACTCCCAGCTCCGCTCCCCAGGTTCCGGAGAAACAACTTCCCCCTGCAGTCTCTCAGGATATTCCCCAACTGGGTTTTCCTATGTATTGGGCTTAGTAATCAGAATCAGAAAAAGCCCAAGTGTGCGGACAGTGGATCTCCGCGCAAGACTAAGCAGCCTACACGCCTTTGAAAAATTCTTAGTCTGACCCCACTTGTCAGATCAAAGTGGGTTTCTTTTTAGAGATCCCTTCTGTTAGAAGCTCAGAGGACCCCCTTCTACATTCACGGGTCACGGCAGCTCCAACAGCCGCGGATTTTTTTAGGCACAGACTTCCCCGGTCCTGCAGTTCCCGTCGTTCACGCGTTCACGCGTTTCCCTCTCCCGCCGCCAGGATGAGAAACCTCACCTTATCCCCGCACAATCTGACCTTTTCTTGGTGCAGTGAGGAGTTCCTTTGAATCAGCATGTTTGCGCAGATTAGGGACCAGAGTTCTGGTGCTCACAGCTGTTCAGTGTTTGCTGTTGTCGCGGAAAGTCAGGCCTCCAATAAAACCCTCCTTCCCTTGCAAGATGGCGAGGTTTCCTCCTCTGAGCCCACAGCTCTGGGAGGGAACCCAGCCGCTGTGGGTGCTGCATGGTTAGGGGAACCCTGCCTAGCACTCCTCCACCTTCTCCCGGAGTTTAGCTGTCCCTTAGCTTGCTAACAGACACTCCCCGTGCGAATCTCAGCTGTTCTTACTCTCCGCCCCAGGACCAGTCTTCGGTTCTGTGTTTAGTAGTGTACTCAGAACTATAAGTCAGCTTTTGTCTCCCCCTCCCCCACCCCGGTGTATTGGTGACACATAATCGTATTTCATGTGTGGCAGTTTCAGTTTTATCCTTATGTCAAAGCTCACCAAGTAGTATGCGTTAGAAAAGTGCCCTTTGTTGCATGTCAATTCTCATTCCTAGGTGGAAGAGCCTTGCCTCAGTGGCAGCAAATACTGGCAAACAGTAAAGACTACTGCTATCAGAACCAACAGGAATGCTGACTGGTTACAAAAGACATATTCTGAGACTGATTACAGGATTATCCTTCCTCTAGCTTTGAGGTCTTCACTGTTGAGTAAATTTTGAGATGAACAAACTATAAGGGCCAGGGGAATAAAAACACAAAAAACTGTTAGATTATGTTTTCCTGCCAATGACTTCAGCCACAGGAAAAGGTATGGAGGTCCTGAGAATGTCTGTACACAAAGATCACACAAGCCACAGACCTTTGATCATTTGTGGAAAACGTTCATAAGAGGCACTTTTCATCTAAGTCTGTAGTTTTTCCACTCACTATGAATACAATGTTTCTGTTCTAATGATGGTTCCATCTAAACATCAGAGTCTTACAACAAATGATACCAGCATATGAAATTCCGTACATCATGGCACATGGCACCTTTCCAACATGTGGGGAGGATTTCTGCTAAACATTATTAGAAATATATAATACATACTGTGACAGAGAATACAATCCACATTGTTCACAGAACAACAGCAAAGTCCTCCTCTTCATGGAGAACATTGACCTCACCAATAAAAGAGGCACCAGATTGCAAATTATAACCACAAAGTAATGCAGTCTTTCTCTCAAGACCTTGGGCAGCAATACAAAAGAAGCTAACATTTGACAAAGAGGAATTTCCTGCTATCATGCTGTGCCTTCCAAAGCACAGAAAGTTTGGGAGCTCACCATATTTGTTTACTTCTACATGCTGACAGATCACAAGTTTTCTTTCAATTGTTGTATCGTAAACCAGTGAGTGAGACACAAGACGCCTTAATTAGCCAATTAATTAGGATGTGTTTATTGTGCTCGGCCCAGAGGGAGGTGTTACGTTCAAATCTCTGAGTGAAGTCACACATGAGGTTTTTCACATTTATACCTTTTGAGTTTCTCTATCTGGAGATTTTACAAAGGGCTCTGAGTATGTTATTGTTACAGACAGTTGTAACCTTGAATACGTAATGAGTTAGTACTTGGCATAAGAATATGGGATTATCAGTATTAGTCTGTTACGCTGGAAGGTTAGACACTTAAGTTTATCTTTTTATATTATTCCAACTAAAAACAAAGTCATTTAATAGAATAAGAGACTGTCTTAAAGGGACATAGTTTATAATGACAGAGTTTACAGGACAAGGGACTATCTAACAATAGCAGAGAATTTCAAACAGAAGTTTTTATACAAGATGGAGGTTACTATGCTTCACAATCATCCCAGGGAGTGAATAGAACCAACAAAACTAATGATACAAAAGAAAAAAACAAAAACAAAAACAAAACACCTTTACAAAAAGATCATAAACCAGAGCAAAGGACAGCAAGAGGTTTGCATGTTAGTGGATTGGAACCTGAAACAATTCATCACAACATGATGTGAGAAGCACAATGTCCATAACAGACGAAGCACTTCTTAGCTTAGGACAAGTGGCCTGGATGAAATCTGGTTCAGATCAATCCTCCAGTCATAGAGAAAGGAATGAAGATCCAGCCAGGAGCGCAGAGTATTCGTACTTTTCTCAAGCAAAACTCCTGAACATGCAGGGATTGTGAATGCTACATACTCTTCAGGGGCCAGTTGGTAAAGGTGAAATAGCTTCTGCACAAATACTCCCAGTGACATCAGTAGGCTTGTAGGCAATGCAGCTCCTTAGAGCCCCACTTGTACCTGAAACTTATGAGGACTCTAGCAGAGGGTATGTGCTGACAAAAAGGGGCTCATATTCAGGTAAATGGGTCTAAAACCTTCTCCTTCGGTGTTGTTATCCTGAGTGAGAAAGATAAAATACTCCCTGCCCAATTAAAGCTTTTCTCCTATGTGAACTCTATGGTGTTCAATGAGGTTAGAGCTATCACTGAAGTACTTCCCACAATCACTACATTCCTAAGGCTTTTCTCCAGAGTGAACTCTGCAGTGTTGACTGAGGGCAGAACGTTGTCTAAAGGACTTTGCACAATCACTACACTCCTAAGGCTTTTCTCCAGTGTGAACTCTGTAGTGCCGAATGAGGGTAACTTTTTGTCTAAAGAATGTCCCACAGTCACTACACTGATATGGCTTTTCTCCCATATGATTTCGGTGTTGTTGAATGGTCGTGAGGATTTTCACTGAAAGAGAAGATTTTCACACATGAATCCCCAAAGAATGCTTTCTGTATAACAAATTCTGCTTGTAACTAAGTCAGGTGCAGGGTATATTTTAACACTGAGAAACAATGCTTACAACAGAAGGGCCTTCTGGCTTGCTGGAGCTGTCTTAGAAGCCCTGATCTGCGCCTCTCCTTCCACAGATACACTCTACTCAGAAGTTGCCACCTTTTCTTCCATTGTATGACAAAAACCTAAAAACACAGAATGATAAGGAAATGAATGTTGTCGATGGTACCATGGGGATGATCTGATAGAAACATGTATTCTACATAATACACTGTTTCCATGCAATTGTCTGAAAGTAAGCAGCATGCAGGAAAGATTAATAAGAGGTTCCAGTGTCCCCAGGTCCAAGGACTAGAACAGATGTAAGACAGTCCAAGGACACCACAATTTCAGAGGTCATAATTTCAGGCAGGCAGGCAGAGTGGTTAGGGGCAATCAGGCAGGCAGGTGAGCAATTATCAGCCAGCAGTCCCGGATTGGAATAGGGATGCCTGACCACCAGTTTAGGCCCAATTGGACCTTACTGGCAGTGAGACATCCCCCGAGGGGTTCCAGATTGTGAGAGGGTGCAGGCTGGGCTGAGGGACTCACCCCCCACCCCCTCCCCATGCACACATTTCATGAATTGGGCCTCTAGTTGAACATAATCATTTGCTACTGACATATCTTATCATATCCTTGTTCAGTGCCATCATTTTGGCAGTTTGAAACTAACCACAATAAGGGTATTTACATGAGGGAAATTAACAAAGATTATGAACTTAGACTTCATTTAATGTATTACTGAATGCTTAAACTTATAAAAGAGTGGTGTAGAATGTTAACCATGCATGTAAAACCTGTAAGTATAAGGTACATGTGGGTTTAAATTGTACATAGAATAAAAATTGAGAAAACCAGTTTTCCGTAGAGTATTCAAAACTTATCGTTCCATATAGCAAAGAAGTCAGTTGAGTTATAGAGGAATGAGTGAAATTCAAATATATATCTCAGATTGTGAACTGTCCTCATATTGGTTAAATAAATTATTTTAAAATAGGCAAAAATTCTGAGCCAACATTTTAACAAAAGAGATAAAGACAATATAAATAAATGTATGAAAAAATGTTCACCATCAAAAATTCTTATGGAATAGAATTAAAACAAAAGCAATTTCACATATAGGCAATTCCAGGCCTCCTATCTACACTAAAAGAGAAACATGCAAATTGACCATCACTCCGCTACACCCACCAGCCAATGAGGAGTATGCAAATCAGAAGGACAAAGATGGCCGCCACCCAGCTGCACCAGGCACCGAGTGGCCAGGCAGGGCAGGGCACCTGCTATGAGAGAGAGGGCGGGGGTGAGGGTTGAAGGGATCTAGAGGAGCGGCATTCCGGCCGCAGCACAGATGAAGATGGCAGACTCTGGTTTGAGTCTGCAGCGAAGATGGCAGACTCCAGCCAGACTCTGCAGCGAAGATGAAGAAGGCAGACCCTGGCCAGAGTCTGCAGCAAAGGTGGCAGACAAAATACCTGTGGCTTATACTGCATATAAACAAAGAATCGAAGGCCTGGTCCCAGGTGTCGTAGGGAAACCGGTGCTGGAAGCCAAGGGAAGGAAGGCCTATTGCACGAATCTCTTTGTGCAACCGGCCTCTAGTTTAAAAAGATTAACCATCACATGTGATGCCAGAGTTGAACAAAACTCTGGAGTGAATTTTTATATACTGTGCCTGGGTGGGAAGGCAAAGTGCATGAGCATTTCAGATCACAGTTGTGCAAATGTTAAAATGTGAAACATTAGCCCTAGCCGGTTTGGCTCAGTGAATAGAGCGTCGATCTACGGAATCAAGAGTCCTGGGATCAATCCCAGTCAATTGTACATGCCTGGGTTGCAGGCTTGATCCCCAGTGGGAGGAGTGCAAGAAGCAACCGATCAATGAGTCTCTCTCATCATTGATGTTTCTCTCTTTCTCTCTCTCTCTTCCTCTCTGAAATCAATAAAAAAAATACATATAATTTTTTTTAAAAAAAATATAAAATATTAACCTAGACTGCAAATGTTTGATTAGTAAAGATCTATAAAAATAACTGAACACAAATATTCCAGATTTATTTATAATACCCCAAATCTGGAACTAACCAGTTTTATACAGAGATCAGTAGATAAGTGCTTATCAATAGAATACAATACTACTCAGCAACAAAAGAAATTCAATCTTCACATAAGCATTTGTATTTTATCTCAAAATATCTCTGGCATTAAGGAAATCAGTATTTGTAAAAAAGTATACAGCTTATACTGCATATAAAATTATGAAAAATATGAAATAATCTACAGGATTCAAAATGAATGATTGCATGGAAGGCTGGAAAGTCAGAAATAGAGATTATAAAAGGCCAGGAGGAAAATGTAAAGTGTAGGAAATGTAGGAGTACAGTTGTTGGTATAAAAAAATAACTAATATGTAAAAATATCAGAATAAACTCTGCTTCCACCGGGCACCTCATCTGGGTGGGTGTCGTCCAGTGGACTGAAACATCCTGGTTCAATTCCAGGTCAGTGCACAGCTCCTCCTGGGTCACCAGTAAGTGTAGTGCAGGGGGAGCTCAAGTATGTTTATCTCTCACTCTCCCCCTTCCCTCCTCTTTTCCTAGAAATAAATAAATAAATAAATAAATAAATAAATAAATGGTATTTTTAATATTTTTTAAAAGCATAAGTGGTGTTGTTTGTGTACTCACAACTGAAAGTCTACTTTTGCCACTCCTTGAATACAGTGTCAGATTTCACCTGTGGTGGTTTCAAAGCTTTATTTCTAGGTCAAGTCTGTCAAAATAACACACATTAGAAAAGTTAACTTTCTTGCATGTCAGTGCTCATTTCCTGAGAGGAACAGCTTTGCCTCAATGGCAACAAATAGTGCCAAACAGTGAACACTACTGGCATGGAAGCAACAGGAATGCTGACTGGTTACAAAAGACACATCCTGGGACTGATTACAGGATTATCCTTCCTCCAGCCTTGAGTTCTTACATATTGAGAAGTGACCTTGAGGGGAACACCTTATAGAAACCAGGGGAATCCTCAAAACAATTAAATTATTTTCTCTGCCAATGACTTCAGCTACAGGAAACGTTTTGGAGGTGCTGAGAATGTCTGTACACAAAAGACACAGCCAATAGGCACAGGAATATTTTTGGATTTACGTTCAAGAGACATTTTCGATCTAATTTACTGCAAATAGGCACAGGAATATTCTTTGATTTACGTTCAAGAGACATTTTCAATCTAATTTACTGCAGTCCCTCCCATCACTATGAATATAGTGTTTCTGTCTCAATAGTAGTTTATCCTCAGAGTCTTAAAACAAATATCACAAGACTATGAAATTTTGTACTCTATGGCACATGGCTCCTTTGGAGTCTGTGGGGAGGAGTTCCCCTAAACCAGTGATGGCGAACCTATGACACGCATGTCAGCACTGACACGCATAGCCATTTCTGATGACATGTGGCCGCATGCCGAGGATGAAACATTTGCTGCTCCTGAGGATGAAACATTTGCGACTAGAGTCTTGGAGTTAGTTTTTTCCTCAAAGTGACACACTACCCGAGTTATGCTCAGTTTTTTGTCGAACTTTGACACACCATACTCAAAAGGTTGCC
The DNA here is from genome assembly GCF_027574615.1 of Eptesicus fuscus. NCBI lineage: Eukaryota > Metazoa > Chordata > Mammalia > Chiroptera > Vespertilionidae > Eptesicus > Eptesicus fuscus. The sequence goes on along the minus strand of NW_026557637.1, from coordinate 111,823 downwards.
CATCACTGCCATAAACACTGCTGGTATGTATGTAACACATACTATGAACAGAACATAATTCCTTTTGTGAACAGAAGGACAGCAAAATCCTCCTCTTCTGGGTGACCACTGACCTCACCAACAACCAAGGTACTGGGATGTAAATTAAAACTACAAAGCCATGCTTGCTTTCTTTCAAGGCCTTGAGCAGCAATGCAAGATAAGCAGGTTTGGACAAAGAGTGATTTTCTGCCATCATGCTCTCCCTTCAGAAGCAGGGAAGATTTGAGGTCCCCACAATATCTGTTCACATCTACATGCTGACAGATCACAACAGTGCTTTCAAATCATGGCATGCAGTAAATAGAACCAACACAATGAAAGGTACAACAGAAATAACACCTTTACTGAAATATCATAAACCAGAGCCAGTGGGGTTCAGATTGGTTACTAGAACATAAGCTAATCATCACAGCACAATGTGAGAACCACCTTAAGAGGGATTACTTCTTTGCTGTAGATAAGTATTCTGGACAAACCCTGAGTCAGGCTCATTCCTGGTCAGAGAGGAAGGAATGAAGATCCTGCCAAGAGTTCAGAGTATTTCTTTTTGTATTTATTTATGTATTTACTTATTTACAAATCTGTGACTTTAAATTTTGCCAGTTGTTCCTTTATAAAAATAATTTTATTTATTTCAGAGAGGAAGGGAGAGGTAGAGATAGGAACACCAATGATGAGAGGCAATCATTGATCAGCTGACTCCTCGATGCACCCCAATGGGGATCAAGCCCACAACCCCAGCATGTGCCCTTGACTGGAATCAAACCTCGGACCCTTCTGCCTGCAGGCCAACACTTTATCCACTGTGCCAAACTTCCTAGGGTGTGTTCAGAGTATTGAGAATTTACTCAAGCACAAAAGAGCATGCAGGGTTTGTGATTGATTCACACTGTTCAGGTGAGCCTGGTGGTAGAGGAGAAATCACTTCAGCCATAAACCTTCACAGTGACATCAATCACATAGTAGACCTGGGCAGGAAAGCCAGTGTAGGCAGGTCCTGAAAGCCTCACTCATACCTGAAACTTGGGGAATCTAGCAGAGTGTATGTCCTGATAAAAAGGGATCAGATTAAGATAAAAGTGTATCATAGATTCTCCTTAAGTGTTGTTATTCTGGGTAAGAAAAAGGAAACATTCCCTACACATTTAGGGCCTATCTCCACTGTAAAGTCTCATGTGTCTAAGGCTACATTATTTGGCAAAAGATTTCCCACAATCTGTACACTCACAAGGCTTTTACCCAGTGTGAACTCGCTGATATTTATTAACATTAGAGTTACTTCTGAAGGACTTCCCACAATCACTACACTTATAACACTTTTCTCCAGTGTGAATTCTCTGATGTTGGATAAGTTTAGAACTCTTACTGAAGGACTTCCGACAACCTGTACACTCATATGGCTTTTCTCCATTGTGAACTCGCTGGTGTTTAATGACATCACACTTATATCTGAAGGACTTCTCACATTCACTACACTTATAAGGCTTTTCTCCAGTGTGAACTCTGATGGCAAATGAGTTTAGAACTATGACTGAAGGACTTCCCACAACCTGTACACTCCTATAGCTTTTCTCCAGTGTGAACTCTCTGGTGTCTATTGACATCACACTTATATCTGAAGGACTTCCCACATTCACTACACTTATACGGTTTTTCTCCAGTGTGCATTCTCTGATGTTGAATGAGTTTAGAACTCTGACTGAAGGACTTCCCACAATATGTACACCAAAATGGCTTTACTCCAGTGTGAACTCGCTGGTGTTTATTGACCTCAGAACTACTTCCGAAGGACTTCCCACATTCACTACACTAATAAGGCTTTTCTCCAGTGTGAATTCTCTGATGTTGAATCAGTTTAGAACTCTCACTGAAGGACTTCCCACAACCTGTACACTCATATGGCTTTTCTCCAGTGTGAACTCGCTGGTGTCTGTTGAAATAAGACTTATATCTGAAGGACTTCCCACATTCACTACACTTGTAAGGTTTTTCCACAGTGTGAATTCTCTGATGTTGAATCAGTTTAGAACTCTGACTGAAGGACTTGCCACAATATGTACACTCATAAGGCTTTCCTCCAGTGTGAACTCTCTTATATTGATTGAGTTTCAAGATTCCTCTGAAAACTTTCCTACAATTGTCACAATCATAAATCAGTTCTCCAGAACAGACACCATGACATTCAACAACTTTCTGTTTCTTGCTGGCAGCTTTTTCACATTCAGCCCACAGGTGATCACTTTTTCCACTGAGATATTCTTGGGAAACCTCACTGCCACATTGTGGCTCCTCAGTGTTCTGAGAGGCCTGGGGCTGGAGAAGCTCTGAGGGAGTTTGGACGTCTTCCCCAACCTCTCTCCTGTTTGAAGGCACCCCTGATAAATGAAAGCTACACCTGGTACAAATGAGGGCCTGTCCATAGCTTCTTTCCAGGAGGTCTCTCCACTGACATCCTTCTGTTGCTGGTGAGGTTTTGCACTGAAACAGAGGTCTCTCACACATGAGTCACTGAAGAAGCATTTGTGCTCAAAGTATTCTGCTTGTGACTCAGTCAGGTGCAAAATATCTTTCAACACTATGAAACACCGCTTACAGGAATGCAACTTCTGGATTGCTGGAGCTCTCTTAGAAGCCCTGATGGATGACTCTCCTTGTACAGATACACCCTGATCAGAACAGGCCTCCTCCTCATCCATTTTATGCCAACAACCTGAAAACAGAAAAAAGGTGAGGAAATGAATGAGGACTGTGGTGACAGGGGGAAGTTCTATTACAAAAGTGTGTCGCTCATGACACCTGGGCTCCATGCAATTTTCAGATAAGAAGAGATGTTACTACCCCAGGCAGGCCACACTGAGGGTCACAATAATATCCTGGTGAGTGTTTATAAAAGTAAATATGTACCAACCCAATCTCATATTGTTTGAATTACTCTCGGCTCCAATTAATCTCAGGTCCACTCATCTTTCAAAGGACTTGGCCACTGAAAAATCATTCTCTCTCCCTGACACTCTACATGGCAACTCTGTCCTCTGCTGTGTTCTGACCCACATCCCAGAAACAGTGGCCCCAACAAGAAAGCCAGTCCTCAAGCTCACACTGTCCCTTTTGAGCTCCTACTACCATTACCAAACTGACCATGATCCCCTGTATGAAAGTGATTTCCAGTCCTGGAGGATGTGTCTTAGTTGGTTATGCACTGATCCATGCACTTGTGAGGTCCAGCCTGGGTTGTGGGCTGGATACACAGTAGAGATTGTGCAGGTGGCAACCAATCCCTGTTTCTCTGTCTCTCTCCTCTCCCTTCCTTTCTACATCTAATATCAATAAAAAATATATATGTGTTTTAAAAAACATACCTGAAGGTTGTTGATTCAGCTCACTCCTCACTCCAAGCCTTGGCACATTCTGGAACCTATGTCCTGGAGGACCTCACACTCACTACACTGGTTGCCAGAAACAAGGTCCACATCATGAAGCCCTACTCCTGGCCTTAGGAGTCTGGGCTTAGTGTCTCTTCAAAGTCCCCAGGTCCAAGGGAAAGAAGAGCAGATGACAGTTCCAGGACACTACTATCTCAAAGGCCACAAGTGTGTGAGGCACTAAAATAAGTTCCGCAAACCCTTGCAGATAATCAATTATGCATTTGCAGGATTTTGTGAAAAGAAAATGGTCTGTTGAGAGCCTGGAAAACATCTCCAGGCTCTATGGGCTCAGGCTGCTCATTACCCTTGCCCAGTCCAGAGGCGAGGTGCCCTCCAGATGCCTGTATTATCTCAGGGCTCAGTCCTCAGTGCTCATGCTTTCCAGTTACTTTTTCATTTACAGGACTCCCCCTTCCTGTCCACAGATGTTGTCCTCAGTCTTCTAGTCTGTTCTTCCTCTGAGTAATGGTAGGAAAAGTTAGAATCTGGCCTCAGAAAATGTCCCGATTTTTCACAACCATGTATGGCCCCAGCTTTCTGAGAGTGAAAGAAAAACTACTTGTGCAAAACTATACCTCATCTTCTTTGTTGCCATAACACTTAAACAGGCCTGGATTTCCGAATTCTCCATTTAGTTGCACCATCACAAGGTGGCATTACAGCCTTCCACCCTCTTTCCCCATCAACCATGTGTCACCCACGAGGGACTTACCAATCTGAATGCTGGGACCTGGGTGGCAGGACCTGAGAAGCGCTGGTCCCCAAGGCTGGAGGGTTAAATGGAGTTAAAATGAGTGAACAGTGTAAGCAGAGACGTGTCCAGGAGGCTCAGACACGCCAATCTCGGTATGTTAGGGCACAAGAAGCCTCAGACACACACAGCACAGCAGGCATCTGCCTCCCAGGCCTCCTCCTACTCCAGACCAGTGCCCTGAAGCCTGTGAATATTAACAGAGACCTAAACTGTTAAAATGGTCAGGGTGCATACATGGGTTGCATGGTCAATTCCCAGTGTGGGGGTGGAGTCATGCACGAGGCAACTAATCAGCAATTCTCTCTCATCATTGATGTCTTTATCTCTCCCTCTCCCTTCCACTCTCTAAAATCAACAAAAACATTTAAAACAAAGTATATACATATATGCATAGGCCATGGGCATAGACAATAATGTGGTGAGGGACTAGAAGCAGTGGGGGCAGGGTAGAGGGAGAAAAGGGGGCAGGAGTATGGCAGAAATTGGGAACACCTGTAATAGAGTCAGAAATCCTATATAATAAACAGCTAATATGCAAATGGTCTTCGCACCCACCTGCCCTTGCGCTGGGGCTGGGGGACATGACATCATACCAGGGTTCCTGAGGCCATGCCCATCTCCAGGGTTTGGGGCCTGGCGACCTGATTCCGCACTGCCCCCCAGAGTGGGGCTAGGGGACCTGAGGCAAAGCATAGGACCTGAGGCCAGGAGACCTGAGTCCTTGAGCCCATCCCTTGCAGGGCTTGACTGGGGACCTGAGCCTGCACCCCCTGCTGGCAGAGGTTTACAGGGACCTGAGGCCGTGTCAGGGGACCTGAGGCCTCTCCCCTTGCCCCGGTGCCCAGCAGGGGTACCTGAGGCCAGGTCAGGGAACCCGGAGGTCGCGGCTGCATTCCCAGTCAGGACACCTGCGGGTGGTGAGCTGGATCCCCACTGGAGGCATGCAGGAGGCAGCCTATCAGTGATCCTCTCTCATCATTGATGTTTCTATCCCTCTCTCCTCCCTTCCTCTCTGAAATAAAGAAAAATACATTTTTTAATGTGTGCTTTAAATCAATTATACTTCAATACCGGAAAGATGGCGGCGGAGGTGAAAGGATGATCTGTTGCCTCACATGGCAGTTTCGGAAATACAACTGAAACATGGACTGGTGAGGGTGGCGACTGCTGCTCGCATCTCCCCAGACAGGGTGGCTGCTCCTCTCAGTCAGCACCGCAGCCTGGGCCATGGGCTCGTGGGCGCCGCGGCAGCTGCTGTGGCGGCAGCCGCGGACTCGGCGCAGCGGCTCTCGGTGAAGGAAGAGACCATCTTTCTGCAGGAGGGGCTCCTCCGCGCCACCGACCTGGCCGAGCTGCCCAGGGAGATCCTCGGGGCCCCGGAGGCTGCCAACACCGATTTGGAGGATTCTTAGGATTTCCCATCTTACATTCAAGTCCTCTAGCCATTTTGACAGAGGAGAACCAAGAAGGCGGCAAAGTTAAACAAAGGAACTGCGAACTGCGCCGCGCACAGCAATTTCAGGGGCACGACTGGAGGACAGAGCATCTGCCACCCAGAACTACAGGAGAGATGGCTGAATGGTAGATTTACAGCTAAGAGGGAAGAGGAAACCAGCGAAATCAGAGGGGATGAGGTGCGGAGGCGCGTGGGTCGGGCTGGTGGCGGGGGAAGGGGGCTTTTGTTCCAAACCTAGGGGATATTAGCTCCCCATCACCCTGAAATCCAGCTTCTGGGGACGCGCGGGAGACCCAGACGCCGGCGGGGAGAGGCGGGACTCTTGCGGAGGTGCGCCCAGCAATCAGTGTTTGCTGCGCTGGAGTGCGGAACGAGGGGGCTTAGAAACGTGGAAGGCAGAAGGAGCAGACTCGCAGCCATTGTGGTTCGCCGCGCCATGGGCTGTTGGCGCCCTGAGACCCCGCCCCGCCCTGAGACCCCGCCCCGCCCTGAGACCCCGCCCCGCCCTGGGACCCGCCCCGCCCTGGGACCCGCCCCGCACGTTTTGAAGACCCGCCCCGCAAGTCTTGCAGGCGCACCTGCGCTCCAAGCAACGGCTTGTGCATGTGGGTGGCCTGCCCTCTGGCAGCTTGACCAGATGAACTGCGGTTCTAGTCGGACTGCTCCAGGGCCACTCAGACAGGAGGAGGAAACTACAGTTTTTGCTGTAATCCCTGCTGAGTGCCTAAGGCAGTAGCTGATCTACACCCCATTGGAGACCCAGAAACGAGGGCATCTAGTGGTCTGTGGGAGATGACACCAGATTTCAACCACGCACATAAGGGACACATTCAACAGGCAGATTCAGTGAGCGCCAAAGCCTTGCTGCACCAAGACCTGGCCCATAAACGTGTCTCCTGCACAGCAAATCTTCCTTTGTAGACAAAGAGGGCCCTCCCAGTGACACCAACAACAATCAAGACTTAACTATACAAAGGAGGACCAAGATGGAGGCATAGGGCGGAAGCTTGTTTGTTGCCTACCAAAACAACTTTGAGACTACGACAGGAGAGCAGAGCAGACACCATCCAGAACCACCAGAGGGCTGGCTGAGTGAATGCTCTACAACTAGAATAACAGAGGTGTATGCGGGATGATGCTGATGCCGGTGACCCAAAGACCACACTTTAAGAACTATGGCTCAGGAGACACAATGGCGGCCTGGAACGTGCTCGGCGCAATTCCCCCGGCGGTCTCCGGCTGAGGGGATGGATCCACTGGCTGCCGAGCACGGACAGACGAGCCCCTGGGAGACATGGGGTGGGAGACTCCGCGCTTGCTGGTCTCCGAGTCCTTCAAGAATCTCAATGCCCCGGAAGCGGCCAGGTGCGCATGCTCGGCGACCGGCCGCAGCTGCAAAACCAAGGGCCGACGCAGCGACACCGGACCAGCCCGCCGCCGTGCACCAGGCACACCAGAGCTTCGCCGAGCCGCCGCCCAACGAGTTCTGCAGCGGCCGTCCTGGAGCTCTGGGAAAATGGCCGAAGAAATTGCTGAGAGGGAATTGACAAACAGGAATTGGGATCAAGAAGACGAAACCCCGCTGGGACCCGGGTGCGGGCGAGGTTGCGCGCCTCTGGGCTTGGGTGTGGTCACATGCCTCTGGGTCTAGGTGAGGCCTCACATTCCTGGGTCTGGGTGAGGCCACGTGCCCCTGGGTCCAAGTGAAGCCGGATTCCGGGTCCGGGTAAGGCCATGTGCCCCTGGGTCCGGGTGAAGCTGGATGCCAGGTCCGGGTGAGGCCATGTGCCTCTGGACCCAGATGACGCTGAGTCCCGTGCCCGGGTGAGGCCACGCGCCCCTGGGTCTGGGAGAGGCCACGTGCCCCCGGGTCCGGGTGAGGCCATGTGTCCCTGGATCCGGGTGAGGCCTCGCACGCCTAGGTCCGGGTGAGGCCACGTGCCCCTGGGTCTGGGAGAGGCCACGCGCCCCAGGGTCCGGGTGAGGCCATGTGTCCCTGGATCCGGGTGAGGCCTCGCGCACCTAGGTCCGGGTGACGCCACGCGCCCCTGGGTCTGGGAGAGGCCACGCGCCCCGGGGTCCGGGTGAGGCCATGTGTCCCTGGGTCCAGGTGAGGCCTCGCGCGCCTAGGTCCGGGTGAGGCCTCGCGCCCCTGGGTCTGGGAGAGGCCACGCGCCCCTGGGTCCGGGTGAGGCCATGTGTCCCTGGATCCGAGTGAGGCCTCGCACACCTAGGTCCGGGTGAGGCCACGCGCCCCTGGGTCTGGGAGAGGCCACGCGCCCCTGGGTCCGGGTGAGGCCATTTGTCCCTGGATCCGGGTGATGCCACGTGCCCCTGGGTCTGGGAGAGGCCACGCGCCCCTGGGTCCGGGTGAGACCATGTGTCCCTGGATCTGGGTGAGGCCTCATGCATATAGGCCCGGGTGAGGACACGTGCCCCCGGGTCTGGGAGAGGCCACGCGCCCCTGGGTCCGGGTGAGGCCATGTGTCTGGATCCGGGTGAGGCCTCGTGCGCCTAGGCCCGGGTGAGGCCACGTGCCCCTGGGTCTGGGAGAGGCCACGCGCCCCCGGGTCCGGGTGAGGCCATGTGTCCCTGTATCCGGGTGTGGCCTCGCGCCCCTAGGCCCGGGTGAGGCCACGTGCCCCTGGGTCTGGGAGAGTCGACGCGCCCCTGGGTCCGGGTGAGGTCATGTGTCCCTGGATCCGGGTGAGGCCTCATGCACTTAGGCCCGGGTGAGGCCACGTGCCCCTGGGTCTGGGAGAGGCCACGCGCCCTTGGGTCCTGGTGAGGCCATGTGTCCCTGGATCCGGGTGAGGCCTCGCGCACCTAGGTCCGGGTGAGGCCACACGCCCCTGGGTCTGGGAGAGGCCAAGCGCCCCTGGGTCCGGGTGAGGTCATGTGTCCCTGGATCCGGTTGAGGCCTCGTGCACTTAGGCCCGGGTGAGGCCACGTGCCCCTGGGTCTGGGAGAGGCCACGCGCCCTTGGGTCCGGGTGAGGCCATGTGTCCCTGGATCCGGGTGAGGCCTCGCGCACCTAGGTCCGGGTGAGGCCACGCGCCCCTGTGTCTGAGAGAGGCCACGCGCCCCTGGGTCCGGGTGAAGCCATGTGTCCCTGGATCCGAGTGAGGCCTCGCGTACCTAGGTCCTGGTGAGGCCACGCGCCCCTGGGTCTGGGAGAGGCCACGCGCCCCAGGGTCCGGGTGAGGCCATGTGTCCCTGGATCTGGGTGAGGCCTCGCGCACCTAGGCCCGGGTGAGGCCACGTGCCCCTGGGTCTGGGAGAGGCCACGCGCCCCTGGGTCCGGGTGAGGCCACACGTCCATGGATCCGGGTGAGGCTGAGTCCTGCGTCCGGGTGAGGACACACGCCCCTGGGTCTGGGAGAGGCCACACGCCCCTGGACCCGGGTGTGGCTGGGTCCCTGGGCCCGGGTGAGGCCACACGCCCCTGGGTCCTGGTGAGACCACGCGCCACTGGACCCGGATGAGGCTGGGTCCCTGGGCCCGGGTGAGGCCATGTGCCCCTGGGTCCGGGTGAGGCCTTGCCCCCTGGGTACGGGTGAATCCGGATCCTGAGTCCGGGTGAGGCTGTGTGCTCCTGGATCCGGGTGAGGCCTCGCGCACCTAGGTACGGGTGAGGCCACGTGCCCCTGGGTGTGGGAGAGGCCACGCGCCCCTGGGTCCGGGTGAGACCATGTGTCCCTGGATCTGGGTGAGGCCTCGCGCACCTAGGCCCAGGTGAGGCCACGTGCCCCTGGGTCTGGGCGAGGCCACGCGCCACTGGGTCCGGGTGAGGCCACGCGTCCATGGATCTGGGTGAGGCTGGGTCCTGTGTCCGGGTGAGGACACGCGCTCCTGGGTCTTGGAGAGGCCACGCGCCCCTGGACCCGGGTGTGGCAGGGTCCCTGGGCCCGGGTGAGGCCACGCACCCCTGGGTCCTGGTGAGACCACGCGCCACTGGACCCGGATGAGGCTGGGTCCCTGGGCCCGGGTGAGGCCATGTGCCCCTGGGTCCGGGTGAGGCCTTGCCCCCCTGGGTACGGGTGAAGCCGGATCCTGAGTCCGGGTGAGGCTGTGTGCTCCTGGATCCATCCAGGTGAGGCTGGGTCCCGGGCCCGGGTGAGGCCACGCGCCCCTTGGGTCTGGGTGAGGCCACGTGCCCCTTAGTCCGGGTGAATCCGTGCCCCTGGGTCCGGCTGAGACCAAACCAGAGGGAGTCGGACCTCCGTTACCACCATTTGTCCACCATCCAGAGCTGAGGGGTCAGTGCTGACATGTACACATAAGGAACTGGTGGGCATTGAAATTGGGTCTCAAAAGAACTGTTGGTCCAGGAAGAACTCACTACAGACTGATTCATTTGCCTGTCAGCATAACTATTATTGCTCGTCTCACATTCAGTTCTTATAAGTATATATCTAGTGACGTATGATCTCGCTCATCTAGGGGAAATGATGAACAACATAGACTGAGGAACAAGAACAGAACCAGAAACAAGGAGGCATCGATCGGACTATCAGGCCTCAGAGGGAGGATAGGGGAGGGGGGGGGGGGAGGGGGGAGAGTTCAACCAAAGGACTTCTGTGCATGCATATGAGCCTATCCAACGGTTAAGTTCATCAGGGGGTTGGGGCATGCGTGGGGAGGGGTGTGGGATGGGAATGGGGGGATGAGGACAAATATGTGACACCTTAATCAATAAAGAAATAAAAAAAAATCAATTATACTTACATCAATGTTTAAGAAATGATTAAAACTTGCCACTTCCCAATTATTTTACTATTTTATTAAGAAAGTTGTTGAGCATGTTTGTACCTACTGCATCAATATGTTGGAAATAAAATATAATGATTACTACTAAAATATCTCATCAGCCCATATTCAGTGCTATCACGTTGGAGGTTTGAAAGTAACAATGATGATAGTATTTACAACAGAAAAACTGACAAATACTATAAACCTTAACTTAATATACTATTGTGTGCTTCAACTTAAACTGAATGGTGGAGAATGTTAGCAACATAGGTTAATCTTATAAGTGTAACATGCAAGTGGGCTTTAAATTATACATAGGATATAATTTTAGAAAAACAATTTTCCTCTCAGTATTCAAAACACATAGTTACAAGTGGCAAAGAAAGAAGTTCAGTCCTTGAGAAATGAGTGAGGTGAAAACAGATATTTTAGATGTTAAAAGGACTTCCTATTTATTAAATCATAAATTCATTTTTAAAACTGGCAAAAGGTTCTGACCAGATTTTTCAAAAAAGGAGATAAAAACAGTGTAAATAAATGCATAAAGAAATGCTCACCATAAAGATTTCTTAGGGAAATGGAATTAAAATAAAACAAGTTAACAATACTGATTTTCAGGCCTACAATATAAAAATATTAAACATCACATGTGCTCCCAGGGATAAAGAAAAAATAGAATTTTCATTATTGGGTGGATGTGAAGGCAAAGGAAGGACCATTGTAGATCACAGGTCTGCATATCTTAAAAAGTAAAACACTCACCTGTACTGCAACAGTTAGATATGGAAAACATACATTTATATAAAAAATTGAAATATTCCCAGAAAATTTATAATACCTCAAACCCAGAAATAACAACAACAACAAAAAAGACAGATCAATAAAGTGGTTATTTACAGAACACAATACTATTCAGCAATAAAAAATAATTACCTTTTTACTTAAGCATTAGGTTTGAACCTCAAATTAACTATGTCGCATGAAAGGGTCACATACTTGTTAAAGAATGCACACATTATACTGTTTATAACATTATGAAAAACATGAACTGATCTTGGAAAGGAAGAAAAATCAATGACTGCATTTAGAGCTGGGGAAGGCAGGAAGAGAGATTATAAAAGGGCAGGAGGTAACTATAAGTGCTGTAAATAGGCTTAGGATTGTGGTTATGGAAATTAATACAATAGTGTCCCCTGCCTGGCGAGGCTTGAAAGGTTTGAACTGGCCAGGTCTGGTTCTAGCTCAAAGCTAGAGGGTGGGGGCAGTCATATCTGGGTCTCATGGGATTTTGAGGTGCATGTGGGTGGGCGGGGACTTGACTCTGGGTCCATGGTGCACCCCAGACTTGGAGGAAGATTTTCATATACATTTTAATAATTTTCTTTCATATCTGACACTTCTATTATAGAGGAAGGGCTAATAATAATATTAAAATATTTCCACTAATTAATCCCCTTTTAATGGGCACACTTTTCGTGCACCATGCCACTAATATATATATTCCTAAGGGACCAAACAACTGAATTACCTTTTGACCATTTCCTATGATGTGCACTGACCACCAGGGGGCAGATGCTCAACACAGAAACTGCCCCCTGGTGGTCAGTGAGTGCCCACAACAGGATCATCACTCAGCTGACTGACTGAGGAGCTCCAGATGCCAGGCTCACAGCTGGTGAGTCCAGCTGCAGCAGTGCCAGCCTCTACTGCCTCCATAGCAACATCCTACCTAGCAGCTGTAGCTGCAGCTGCAGGCGCAGCAGGGCAGGGATGAGCAGGCGCGGTGCTTGGCCTGGGTACAGATTTATTCATAATACCCGAAACCTGGAAGTAAACAATTTTATAGACAGATCAATAAATAAATAAAGTTGTTATCCATAGAATACAATACTACTCAGCAATAAAACAAATTCAATATTCACATAAGCATTTGTATTGGATCTCAAAATATCTGTAGCAGTAAGGAAACCAGTATTTGTTAAAAAGTACACACCTTATAGTGCCTATAAAATTATGAAATATATGAACTAATCTAATGTAAAGGATGGAAAATGACTGACTGCATGGAAGACTGAGAGTCAGAAAGAGAGATTATAAAAGTCCAGGAAGAAAATGTAGAGTGTAGGAAATGTAGGAGTAGAGTTGTTGGTATGAAAAATAATACGTAAAAATAGCAGAATAAACTCTTCTTTCACCGGGCACCTCAGCAGAATGGGTGTCATCCAGTGCACTGAAACGTCCTGGTTCAATTCCAGGTCAGTGCACAGTTCTTCCTGGGTCACCAGTAAGTGTGGTGCAGGGGGAGCTCATGTATGTTTATCTCTCACTCTCCACCTTCCCTCCCTTTTTCCTAGAAATAAATAAATAAAGTTTTTAAAAATATATTTTTATTGATTTTTTACAGAGAGAAAGGGAGAGGGACAGAGAGTCAAAAACATTAATGAGAGAGAAACATCAATCAGCTGCCTCCTGCACACCCCCTGCTGGGGATGTACCCACAACCAAGGTACATGCGCTTAACCAGAATCGAACATGGGACCCTTCATTCTGCAGGCTGACGCTCTATTCACTGAGCCAAACCAGTCAGGGAAAAATAAAGTTATTTTTAATAATCCTACCTAATAATAGACAAATATGCAAATTGACCGAATCTTCGCTATAACCATGATTGGCCAGGAGGCACAGAGGGGTGGAACTCGGGGTGGCTGGGGTGGCCGATTGAGCTGTCGGGACGCTGAGCCATGGCTATGCTGCGGCAAAGAAGGGGCCTCTGGGGCAGCGAGCCCATGCCCCGCTGCAACCATCAAAAGCGGGGGAGCTGGGTGCCTGTCCACTCCGGCACCAGGCCTTTCAGAAGCCTCCGCCACGCCGGAGGCTTCTGAAAGGCCTGGTGCACCAGCGGACAGGCACCCAGCTCCCCCGCGATTGAAAGCGGGGAGCTGTGTGTCCGCTCCAGCACCAGCGGATCCCCTGTCAACAAAAGCAGGGAGCAGGCTGCTAGCAGTGTCCGCAGAGCATGCTAGGCTTTGCGGGGCAGTGGATATGGCCTGGATGGCAGGTTAGGCCTAGGGTACCCTACATGTGCATGATTTAATCATGCACTGGGCCTGTAGTATTTTATAAAAGCATAAGCGGTGTGGTTTGTGTACTCACAAATTAAAGTCTACTTTTGCCACTCCTTGAATACAGTCTCAGATTTCACCTGTGGTGGTTTCAAAGCTATATTTCTAGGTCAAGGCTGATAAAATAACACACATTAGAAAAGAGCACTTTCTTGCATGTCAGTGCTCATTTCCTGAGAGGAACAGCTTTGCCTCAATGGCAACAAATAGTGGCAAGCAGGGAAGACTACTGCCATGGGAATCAACAGGAATGCTGACTGGTTACAAACAACACATCTTAGGACTGATTACAGGATTATCCTTCCTCCAGCATTCTTACATATTGAGAAATGACCTTGAGGGGAACACCTTATAGAAACCAGGGGAATCCTCAAAACAATTAAATTATTTTTTTGCCAATAACTTCAGCTACAGGAAAAGTTTTGGAGGTGCTGAGAATGTCTCTAAACAAAGGACACAACCCACAGGCCCAGGAATGTTTTTGGATCTATGCTCAAAAGAGACATTTTCTATCTAATTTACTGCAGTTTTTCCCATCACTATGAATATAGTGTTTCTGTCTCAATAGTAGTTCAACCTCAGAGTCTTAAAACAAGTGTCACAAGACAATGAAATTTCAAAATTCATGGCACATGGCTCCTTTTCAGTCAGTGGGGAGGAGTTCCCCTAAACATTGTTGATAGGTGTGTAATACATACCGTAACAGAATATAATTCCTACTGTGAACAGAAGGACAGTAAAATCCTCCTCTTCTGGGTGACCAATGACCTCACCAACAACCATGGTACTGGGATGTAAATTAAAACTACAAAGTCATGCTGTCTTTCTTTCAAAGCCTTAGGTAGCAATGCAAAAATAAGCAGGTTTTAGACAAAGAGTGATTTTCTGCCATCATGCTCTCGCTTCAGAAGCACTGAAGGTTTGACGTCCCCACAATATCTGTTCACATTTACATGCTGACAGATCACAACAGTGCTTTCAAATCGTGGCATACAGTAAATAGAACCAAGACAATTAAAGGTACAACAGAAAACAAAACAAAACACCTTTACTGAAATGTCATAAACCAGAGCCAGTGGGGTTCACATTGGTGAACTAGAACATAAGCCAATCATCACAGAATTATGTGAGAACCACCTTAAGAGGGACTACTTCTTTGCTGTAGATGAGTATACTGGACAAACCCTGAGTCAGGCCCATTCCCTAGTCAGAGAGGAAGGAATGAAGACCCTGCCAGGGGTTCAGAGTACTTATTTATGCATTTACTTATTTACAAAACTGTTAACTTAAAATTTCGCCAGTTGCTCCTTTATAAAAAAGATTTTTATTATTTATTTTAGAGAGGGAGAGGTAGAGATAGGAACACCAATGATGAGAGGCAATCATTGATCAGCTGCCTCCTGCATGCACCCAACTGGGGATCAAGCCTACAACCCCAGCATGTTCCCTTAACTGGAATCAAACCCAGGACCCTTCTGCCTGCAGGCCAACACTTAATCACTGTGCCAAACTTCCTAGGGTGTGTTCAGAGTATTGAGAATTTATTCAAGCACAGGAGAGCATGCAGGGTTTGTGACTGATTCACACTGTTCATGTGAGCCAGGTGGCAGAGGAGAAATCACTTCAGCCATAAACCTTCACAGTGATATCAATCACATAGTAGACCTGTACAGGATAGCCAGTGTAGGCAGCTCCTGAAAGCCACACTTGTACCTGAAACCTACGAGGAATCTAGGAGAGTATATCCTGATAAAAAGGGATCATCCTATCTAATAAAAGAGTAACATGCAAATTAACCATACATCCACTACACCCACAAGCCATGCCCACCAGCCAATCAGGAGCAAATATGCAAATTAACCCAACCAAGATGGCTTCAGCCACAGAGACCAGGAGGGAGGCTTGGGTTTTCCCAGCAATGGAGGAAGCCAAGGTTTCCACTTGCCCTTGCCGGCCTAGGCCTCCACTCAAAGCTACAAAGTTTCAATGATAGAAGAGAAATACCATATTTTCTGGCGTATAAGACGACTTTTTAACCCAGGAAAATCTTCTATACGCCCAGTCATCTTATATGCCGGAAAATACGGTAAATCCAAACAGAAATGACAGCAGCCAGGGAGCTGGAAGAGCAAGAGGCTAGGGTTGCCTCTGGCAATGGAAGAAGCCAAGCTTCTGCAGCTCTGGCAAGCTTAGGCCTCCACTTAAAGGCTACAAAGTTTCAATTATAGAAGGTATATAAGTCCCAACAGAAACGGCTGCTGCCACAGAGCGAGCAGAAGGCTTGGGTCCGCTCCAGGCTACCAAGTTTCAATTGTAGAAGATAAATAAATCCCAGATTCCAGGCCCTCCGATTGGGTCGCCAGGGGGCGTGGCTGGCCTGCAAACCACCACAGGCCCCTCACCAAGGACACTCCATGCCCCAAGGAAACCCCCACCCTGATTTGGGACACCCTGCAGGGCAAAACAGCTGGCGCCTACCCATGCACCAGGCCTCTATTCTATCTAATAAAATAGTAACATGCAGATTGACCATCACTCCAGCACACATGATGGCTGCCCCCATGTGCTCAAAGATCCTGCCCCCATGTGGACACAAGATGGCCACCACAAGATGGCCAGCAGGGGAGGGCAGTTGGGAGGGACCATGCCTGCAAGGGAGAGCAGTTGGAGGCAATCAAGCCTACAGGGAAGGGCAGCTGGGGGGGACCCAGGCCTGCAGGGGAGGTCAGTTACGGGTGACCAGGACTGCAGGGCAAGGCAGTTAGGGGCAAACAGGCTGGCAGGGGAGCAGTTAGGCATCAATCAGGCTGGCAGGGGCGTGATTACTGTGTGATCAGGCTGACAGGCAGAAGCAGTTAGGGGTAATCAGGAAGGCAGGCAGGTGAGCAGTTGGGAGCCAGCAGTCCTGGAGGGATGTCCGACTGCCCATTGGGATCGGGCCTAAATGGGCAGTCGGACATCCCTCAAGGTGTCCCAGATTGGAGAGTGTGCAGGCTGGCTGAGGGACATTCACCCCCCCACCCCCCGTGCACAAAGTTCGTGCATGGGCCTCTAGTTGTTTATTACAGCAAAGAAGACTGAAACAGCCTGAATTTCCTTGTAGGAGTGGCTGAGGAAGCCATGGTGTGTCCACAACGTGGAGTACAATGCAGCCATCAAGAAGATGAAGGTAGCCCGGCTGGTGTGGCTCAGTGGTTGAGCATCGATCTAAGAACCAGGAAGTCACGGATTGATTCGTAGTCAGGGCACATGCCCGGGTTGTGGGCTCCATCCCTGGTTGGGGGTGTGCAGTAGGCAACTGATCAATGGTTCTCTTTCATCATTGATGTTTCTGTCTCTCTCTCTCTGACACTTTCCACTTTTCAACACCCATGGTTGTCAGATATTATGGATACGCTTACTTTCATAATACCTTAGGTCCTCGGGTTACATCGGAGATCTGTTCCTACAGCATGATTTAACACGATTTTCACTGTAAGTCAGAACCCACCTACATAAGCACCTACGTCACTCACATGGAGCACAGACACAGCAGTAATGACGTGAAACAGTAAAAAAAGTTTAAAAGAAAGATAACAATTCCTGATCTTTATTTGTGGTAAATGAATAATAAAAAACATAAAGCACATATGTACATACATTGAAATGACAGAACTTTTCTTTTTATAAATAAATGGGCGATAGCGACGTAACCACAAAAACGACAACGTACGTTGAGTCTTACGTAGCCCGAGGACTGCCTGTAAAATGTAGAAGAGAAACATTATGAGGTATTTTTCAGGAAGTTTGGGTGTTGACTACACTACAGAAAAATCAGGTGTGCTCTTTATCCAACAAATGTAAAGATAGTTAAGAAACTTCTATTTTTACTAGAGATTTATTCTTAATCAGAAATCCATGTTCATTATATTTAAATTAGAAATAGGTCACTTTTGATGCAAAAATATATACTAATAAAAGGATAATATGCCAATTAGAGCGGACATCTATCCGACAAAACCACAGCGGTTGCGAGGCCCAGGGCTCAGGTAGCGGCAGGCAGGGGCAGCAGCAGTGGGGTGATGTGAGCGGTACCTTCCCCTGATCAGCCTGGTTGCCTCCTGCAGAGGGAGGCCTGACTATGGCTTAGGCCCGCTCCGAAGGACTTCCCACATTCATTACACTTATAAGGCTTTTCTCCAGTGTTCTAAGGCAGCAGTGGAACATGCCCTGAGGGCTCCTGGAATGTGAGAGTGGGCAGGCCTGGCTGAGGGACCTCCAGCAGTGCACAAATTTTTGGGCATCGGGCCTCTAGTATTAAGATAAAAGTGTATCAGATTCTCCTTCAGTGTTGTTATTCTGGGTAAGAAAAATGAAATATTCCCTCACATTTAAGGCCTATCTCCACTGCGAAGTCTCAGGTGTCTTATAAGGCTACAATTTATGGTAAATGATTTCCCACAATCTGTACACTCATAAGGCTTTTAACCAGTGTGAACTCATTAATATTTAATAACATTACACATACTTCTGAAGGACTTCTCACATTCACGACACTTATAAGGCTTTTCTCCAGTGTGAATTCTCTGATGTTGAATGAGTTTAGAATTCTCACTCAAGGACTTCCCACAATCTGTACACTCAGATGACTTTCTTCAGTGTTAACTCGCTGGTGTCTATGGACATCAGACTAACGTCCAAAGGAACTCTCACATTCACTACACTTACAAGGCTTTTCTCCAGTGTGAATTCTCTGAAGTGGAGTGAGGTTAGAACTCTCACTGAAGGGATTCCCACAATCTGTACACTCATGTGGCTTTTCTCCAGTGTGAACTCGCTGGTGTTTATTGGCATCAGACTTACTTCCAAAGGACTTCCCACATTCATTACACTTATAAGGCTTTTCTCCAGTGTGAATTCTCTGGTGTTGAATGAGGTTGGAAGTCTTACTGAAAGACTTCCCACAATCTGTACACTCAGATGACTTTTCTACAGTGTGAACTCACTGGTGTCTATGGACATCAGACTAACGTCCGAAGGAATTCTCACATTCACAACATTTATAAGGCTTTTCTCCAGTGTGAATTCTCTGATGTGGAGTGAGGTTAGAACTCTCACTGAAGGGATTCCCACAATCTGTACATTCATATGGCTTTTCTCCAGTGTGAACTCGCTGGTGTCTATTGAAATAAGACTTATATCTGAAGGACTTTCCACATTCATTACACTTATAAGGCTTTTCTGCAATGTGAATTCTCTGATGTTGAATGAGTTTATAATTCTGACTGAAGGACTTCTCACAGTCTGTACTACACTCATATGCCTTTTCTCCAGTGTGAACTCGCTGGTGTCTATTGACATCAGACTTATGTCCGAAGGACCTCCCACATTCACTACACTTATAAGGCTTTTCTCCAGTGTGAATTCTCTGATGTGGAGTGAGGTTAGAACTCTCACTGAAGGGCTTCCCACAATCTGTACACTCATGTGGCTTTTCTCCAGTGTGAACTCGCTGGTGTTTATTGGCATCAGACTTATTCCGAAGGACTTCCCACATTCATTACACTTATAAGGCTTTTCTGCAGTGTGAATTCTCTGATGTTAAATGAGTTTATAATTCTGACTGAAGGACTTCTCACAGTCTGTACACTTATATGCCTTTTTTCCAGTGTGAATTCGCTGGTGTCTATTGACATCAGACTTATGTCCAAAGGACCTCCCACATTCACTACACTTATAAGGCTTTTCTCCAGTGTGAATTCTCTGATGTGAAGTGAGGTTACTTCCAATGTGAAACCCTATCTCAGACATTTCCATTGCAGTTTCTAGATTTTCAACAAAACCCATTTACCTCCCTAACCTGGTCAGAAGTTTTACCCAATGGAAGAGGTTTGCTGGGCAGCATCGCCCAGATATCATTGTCCATCTCCAATCACTCGACTGGCATCAAGGGAAGTTCCAAGACTATAGTGTGTGGGGGGATCACTCCATGGGGGTGCAGCCTGACACCCCAGGCTGCCTCTGGGAGGGAATAGCTCTGGGGGGAGCACCTGCCTCCCAGGCCTACACCCCCCAGCTGCAGATGGGAGCTGATCGCTGGGGTCGGGGGGTTGTGGTGTATAGGCAGCCCGGGTGTCTCACAGGCCCACAGCCCAGGCAGGGATGGGCAGCAGATGGCACCGGCCTTGCATGGGTGCCTCGCAGGCCCACGGCACAGGCTGGGGCTGGGAGAGGATTGCTTGTGCCTCGCAGGCCCACGGCCCAAGCTGGGTCAGGCAGCAGATTGCACAGGCCTTGCAGGGGGCCGGGGCGGGCAGCAGATCGCATCGGCCCGAATGCCCTTGGCCTGGGCCGTGGCGGACAGCAGATCATGCTGGCTGTGCGGGGTGCCTCGCAGGTCCACAGCCCGTGCCGGGGTAGGCAGCGGATTGTGCTGGGCCTTGGGGGGTTGAGGCGGGCAGCGGATTGCACCAGCCATGCGCGGGCACCTCCCAGACCCACGGCCCAGACAGGGTGGGCAGCGGATCGCGCTGGCTGTGCGGGGCGTCTCGAATGCCCTCAGCCGGGACTGGGGCGGACAGTGGATCACGCCGGTCCTGTGGAGGTCGGGGCGGGCAGCAGATTGCGCCGGCCATGCGTGGGCGCCTCCCAGGCCCATGGCCCGGCCAGGGCGGGCAGCGGGTCATGCCAGCCATGCACAGGCGCCTTGAATGCCCTTGGCCTGGGCCGCGGCGAACAGTGGATCGTGTCGGCCATTCTGGGGTTGGGCCGGCAGCTGATCACACTGGCCATGCGCAAGCACCTCAAATGCCCTCAGCTTGGGCTGTGGCGAACAGTGGATTGCACCAGTCATTCTGGGATCGGGGCGGGCAGCGGATTGCTCCGGCCATGTGTGGGCGCCTCCCAAGCCCACGGCCCGGGCCTCGGCGGACAGCAGTACGAGGATGCCTAGCAGGCCCACGGACCAGGCCAGGGCTGGAGAGGATCGCGCCAGTGGGCACAGCCGTCTCCCAGGCCAACAAGCTGGGCCACTCGCTGCCTGCTTTCAGCGGCAGCCTTCCCTGGGACTGGGGGACTCCGGCAAGCCTGGGAGGACTGGGCGCCGCCATCTGGTGTCTATGGGCGCCGCCATTTTTTTCATGGAGTGATGGTTAATTTTCATATTACTCTTTTATTAGGTAGGACTGAATATTTGTAATTTTTTATTCTTAAGATTTTTACACCATAACAAAATATGTCCTTTTCTCATGAATTTATAATTTCAAAATGAAGGCAAAACAGTGTAAAATTGAGGGAAAGATCAGACTTTATTAAGTGATGTCTTGATTTTTGTGAGAAGACTTTTATTTTTAACAATAAATATGGAAGCTGTTAGCAAACTTGTTTGGAAAGATTAATGTGTTGTGTATTAGATCTCCCCATTTTGTGTATGCCAGCGATCTGATCTTTGTCTTCTTAAGTTCCTCTACTTCATAGTTGTGGTAAAACTTAAAAAAAATATATCTACATTATCTCATAGCTTTCAAATATGTTTAAAATGTGACTTACAGAATATTACAAGTGATTAAAAGCAAAGCAATGTGAAAAATCTTACAAGCTAAATGGATTTTTAATGTCATAAGTGTTATTCCTTGATGGTGTGCCTTTGATTTAATTTGAGACACTTAAAATGAATATTTTATTTGTGTTTGTAATAATTTTTGAAGAGCTTGGAAATAAAATTTCTGCTTAACTCATTATTTTCTATGACAGCAAAAAAAAAAAAAAAAGATTCAAGGGAGTGAACTTCAATAAAAGGAGACTGGTTAGATATCATTGGCAGCAAACTCAGAACCCATTTCTGAGCGTGACCTTTGATAAATTCCTGCCTGTCTCGCTTCCCCCATTATTGCTGAAGACCCACATGTTAAGAATGTTGATTGGGAAGGATACAGGACTTGAAACATTACAGTATCCATGTTCTTTGAAATCAACATCAGTCACTACTCTACCTCCAAGTCTCTATCTTTTGCATTGGCCTGGTGAGTGCTTCATCAGATGGGGCTGATTGTAAAAAAGCTGACAGTAACACCAATGTTGATACTAGGTATCCATTCATTCCGTGCCTGAACTTGTGCTAAATGTGGCCGCTCCATAGTTCTCTCCATCCCCATTGGAGAGAACACAAGGCCTAATTTTCCCTCCTCATCCCAATGTTCCTGGGTGTCCAAGCTCACCGAGTTAATTATGAGAGCCCGGATGTCAGAAACTGATGCTCTGAGCAGCCCCAGGCACATTCCCTATTCAGTGTCATCCTAGCTTACACATGGGCAAGGGATTGACCTGTTCATCAGGAACCAGGAGGACCACTGAACTCCCCTATGCCTCTCCAGAGGTATCCAGTTATTCATTCCTAGGGGGGAATCAGGGACCTAGAATTCTTCCCCCCATATACACCCATCCACTGATTCCTTTCCAAGGATCCAAGATCTCCCCGATCATCCCCAAGGCTTAGAGTACTTCCAAAACAGCACCTCCATATTCTATACCTTCTTTCTGCCATCAGTCTTCCCCAGTTCCCCACCTTTGCTCAGCTTGGGGTTCTATGACCCTTCATTTCATCCATCCATAAGCCTTATATGGGACCCAAAGGGGTAAAACAGGCTTAGAAGATAAGGTGAAAAAGGGGCTCAGCCTGGGAAGCAAGGAAGATGAACATATTATCCACTAAATCAACCCTTTGGAGATTGCCTATGCATTTGCCTGTTGTTGGGATGCACACATACACAATCTCACAGGGAACATACAGACACCATAAGCAGAGAAACCCACAGGTATAGAATACCCCCAGGCAAAGACAGGCTCTCAGGTGCAGAGCTTGTGCCCAGGCTCACACAGACTCAGACTATAGACTCGGACATCGCTTTGAGGGAAACACACAGATAAAAACACACCGGGCCACCAAGACAATGTCACAAGGCACACCAACACACACAGTGGACACACACAGGCACACACAAAAATAGACATACAGGGAGACAGAAGAGTGACACAAGGAGAATAAAAACACACACAGATACAATCAGGCACACACAAAGTAGCAGCAAGTTCACACATACAACCAATACTCACACGTGCAACAGAAACTCTCAAATGCTGAGTCCTACTAATACACTGTTTGGAGGTAACATTAAGAATTAAAGTGTTTCCTGGCAAAGTGGCTCATCTGGTTGGAGCATCATCTCATAACACCCTACCCCCTAAAAAGATTGTGAATTTGATCCCTAGTCAGAGCAAGTGATCCATGTTCCTCTCACATCATTGTTTCCTCTCTCTCTCTCTCTCTCTCTCTCTCTCTCTCTCTCTCTCTCTCTTCCTCTTTCTCAAAAATCAATAAACATATCCTTGGCTGAACATTAAAAAAGCCAAAAATAATTAAGGTATTAATTTTGAAGAACATAGCATTAAATATAGATTTATCCTCTAAAACAGTTGTCTAATCATTTGAACTCAGGTGATGCCTGTCTTCTTTTACCTAAGCTAATAGAATCAATTTGTAAAACATGTACCTGGCGGGGAGAACACTGGAGGCACAGAAACCGCACCATCTTGAAAACCAGAACTGCTTGAGACTAGGATCCTAGCCTTGCCACCACCCATTCTAGTCTTGGTAGCAAACCAGGACCATACAGCCACTTTGGTAAGAGACCTGCGACCACAACTGCAGACACCAAGACTCCAGATTTCTGTGAGTCACAAAGCTGCAGATTTCTGTGAGTCACAAAGCCAACACCCCTCCACCATCACCCCCACAGCAGTGGATAGGAACTACCAGACCCCAGACTAATAATAGGGCTTTCTGCACACACACAGCAGGGGCAGCTCTACCTGACTTTAAGTCTTGGTGTTGGACACAGGAAGTTTGTTTCCTGAGAGCAGGCTCCTCGCCAAAGCAGGGAGACTGCTTGCTGCAACCAGATCCCCGTACCATGCAGGGCAGGGAAGACAGTGCTGAATTTGAGCCTTGATGTGCAACCTAGGGGAATTTGTTTCCCGCAACTAGGCTCCACACCCAGGCAGGGAGGCTGTGTTGAATTTGAGCATAGGTGGGCGACCTTGGGGAGAGTTCTCTGCGACCAGATCTTGCACACACGCAGGGAGACAGTGCTGAATTTGAGCCTGGGGGTGCAAATCCAGGGAGTTTGTTTCTCACGACCAGACCCTGCACCCTAGCAGAGAGGCTGCATTGAATTTGAACCTAGACATGCGAACCAAGAGGGTTTGTTTCCCTCACCCATGCAGGGAGGATGTGCGCAATTTGAGGTGAGGTACGCAACCTTGGGGAAATTGTTTTCGGTGACCAAATCCCGCACCCTTGGAGGGAGACTGCACTGAATTTGAGCCTGGGGGTGCGAACCTGTGGAGTTGGTTTCCCAAGACTAGACCCTGCCCCCAAGCAGGGAGAATGCGCTAAATTTGAACCTGAACATGAGAACTTGGGGAGTTTGTTCCCCAAGACCAGATCTGTGCACACATAAGGGGGCAGCACTGAATTTCAGCCTGGGTGCATGGACACGGGGAATTTGTTTCCCACAGTACACACCCTTGGGACCAGACCCCACACCCACACTGAGCGGCAGTGCCACCCAACTTTGATTCAGGGCAAGTGCACACAGAGGCTGTTTTCCACAGGGCAAGAGTGGACATCCTGCCAACACAGTGCAACTGTGCAACATGGTCTCCCAAGCAGATCGGGGACCCTAAATCTCCATGCAAAAGGCAGCAATGAGCACCAGTGACTAGACTCTGTTTCTCATTGCATGCACCTGGGATCCATGATTCCCAGTACATTCACACTAAGAGCAAGCAACTCCAATTCTTGGCGCATGCGCACACAGGGACCCTGTTTTTTGGTGCGAGGTAGCACCAAGCAACAGAGACTCTTATACTCGATTCATGTGCACAGATCTGATTCACAGTGCGGACACAGGGAGCATCTTACTCCTGACACGAACTAGGGGACTTTGATTTTTTTGCACACCTCAGTAGGTTCTCTGTTTCAATGTGATGAAGGCGGGGCCCCAGATTCTAGGTGCACACATGAGGCCACACTAAGCGCCTTTGACTCTGACCCAGGGCGAGCGTGACTCCCACCATCCCATAGCAGCTGCATGTTGTGGTGTCAGAGATCTTCAGCGCACTTGGGGGTGCAAAACCCCCACTGAACATGGCCCAGGCCCCCACAACTCGACATTTGAACCCTCTGGTGATAGTCAGAATGGGGAGACAACAAAACAATCCCCAGAGGAAAGTGAAGGAGGAATACCAAGAAAGGAAATAAGTGAAACGAAAGCATGCAACATGACAGAAAAAGAGTGTAGAGTAATGGTCATACAGTTCATACATCTGATGGACGAGAAAATCAACAACCTATGCAAAAATCAAGAAAATATGAAAAACAATATAGCTACAATCAAAAACACCATGGAAGGTTTCAACAGTAGACTGGAAGAAGCAGAAGACTGAATTAGTGAATTAGAAGATAAAGTACAAAAACAAGCCCAATCTGAACAGCAACTAGAGAAAAAAATTAAAAAGCAGGAAAACCTAAGGGATCTTTGGACAATGCAAAACAAAATAACATACATATAATAGGGCTGCCAGAAGGACAAGATGAGCAACAAGGATTAGAATTTTTATTTTAATAAATAATGACAGAAAACTTCCCTGATATGGGGAAGAAAAAAGTTACACAAGTATAGAGAGTCCCAAGAAAGGTCAATCCCAAAAGACACACACCAAGACACACCATAATTACAATGGCAAATGTTAATCACAAAGAGAGAATCTTAAAGGCTTCAAGAGAGAGACAGAAAGTTACCTACAAAGGATCCCCCATGAGATTATCAAATAATTTCTCAGCAGAAACACATCAAGCAAGAAGGGAATGGAACGAGATATACAAAGTGAGGCAAAGCAAGGGTCTGAATCCAAGAATACTCTATCCAGCAAGACTATCAATCAAAATAGAAGGGGATATCAGGAGCTTCGCAGACAAAAAAAGGTTAAGGGAGTATATCACTACCAAGCCAGCAATGCAAGAAATGCTAAAGGAAATGCTGTAAAAAGAAGAAATAAAAAGGTAAGAAGGAATACGGGCTCAAAAAAATAAAAATGGCTTCAAACAAGAACCTTTCAATAATAACTTTAAACGTAAATGGACTAAATGCTCCAATCAAAAGACTTCGAGTGGCTGAATGGATAAAAAAAACATGACCCATATATATGCTGTCTACGAGAGACCACCTCAAAACAAGGGACTCACACAGACTGAAAATGAAGGGATGGAAAAATATCTTCAGGGCAAATGGAAATGAAAAAGAAAAACCTGGAGTAGCAATACTTATATGAGACAAAATAGACCTCAAAGTGAAGGCCATAACAAGAGATAAGGAAGGCCACTTCATAATGCTAAAGGGATCCATACAACAAGAGCATATAACCCTGGTAAACATATATGCTCCCAATGCAGATCCAACCAAATACCTTAAAAAAATACTCCTGGAAGATATCAAGGGAGAGATCAACAATAATACAACATTGTAGGGGACTTTAATACACCACTGACTTCACTGGAGAAATCCTGTAGAACAGTGGTCGGCAAACTGCAGCTCGCAAGCCACATGCAGCTCTTTGGCCCCTTGAGTGTGGATCTTCCACAAAATACCATGGCCTGGGTGAGTCTATTTTGAATAAGTGGCATTAGAAGAAGTTTATATTTTAAAAATTTGGCTATCAAAAGAAATTTCAATTGTTGTACTGTTGATATTTGGCTCTGTTGATTAATGAGTTTGCCGATTACTGCTCTAGACAAAAAATCAGCAAAGATACAGCAATCCTAAATGACTCACTAGATCAAATGGACTTAAGTGATATCTTCAGAACATTTCACCCCAAACTCATGGAATATACATTCTTCTTAAGTACACAAGGGACATTTTCAAAAATAGACTACATATTGGGTCACAACAAAGTCTCCCCAAATTCAAGAAGAATTAAATCATACCAAGCATCTTCTCAGACCACAATGGCATAATATTAGAAATAAAGTACAATAAAAACAATCCAAAACACTCAAACTCTTGAAAGCTGAAAAATATGTTATTAAATATTGATTGGGTTACCAATGAGATCAAAGAAGAAATAAAAAACATCCTGGAAACTAATGACAATAAAAACACAACAATTAAAAACCTATGGAACACAAAGAAAGCAGCCCTGTGAGGGAAGATTATAGCTCAACGGGCTTACCTCAAAAAACAAGAAAAAAATGGTAGTAAATCATCTAACTCTACAACTCAAAGAATTAGAAAGAGAGCAACAAGAAAATCCCAGAGTGAGCAGAAGGAAGAGGATAATAAAGATTGGAGCAGAAATAAATGACATAGAGACCAAAAAAATACAAAAGATCAATGAAACCAAGAGCTGGTTCTTTGAAAGGATAAACAAGATTGATGAACCTCTAGCCAGGCTCACCAAGAAGCAAAGAGAGGACTCAAATAAACAAAATCAGAAATGATAGATTTCAAATAACAACAGGCCCCACAGAAATACAAAGGATTGTTTAAAAGTACTATGAACAACTCTATACTAACAAACTAGACAACCTTGAGGAAATGAACATATTCCTAGAAAAATATAACCTTCCAAAACTCAATCAGGAAGAATCTAAAAATCCCAATAGGTCAATAACTAGGGAAGAAATGGAAGCAGTCATCAAAAAGTTTCCAGCAAACAAAAGCCCAGGGCCAGACGGCTTAACAGGAGAGTTATACCAAACATTCAAGGAAGAACAAAAACCTTACCTCCTCAGACTGTTCCAAAATTTCAAGAGGAAGGAACACTTCCAAGCTCATTATATGAAGCCAGCAGCACCCTAATACCAAAACCAGATAAAGACAAAACAATAAAAGAGAATTACAGGCCAATATCACTCATGAACATAGATGCCAAAATCCTCAACAAAATTCTAGCAAATCATATCCAGCAGTAAATCAGAAAGATCATACACCTTGACCCAGCAGGATTTATCTCAGGCATGCAAGGATGGTACAATATCTGCAAATCAATACACGTGATACATCACATAAACAAATTGAGGGAGAAAAATCACATGGTCGTATCAATTGACAAAGAAAATGCATTTGACAAAATCCAAGACCCATTTTTGATAAAAACTCTCAGCAAGGTGGGAATAGAAGGATCATACCTCAACATCATAAAAGCCATATATGACAAACCCACAGCTAACATCACTATCATTGGCAAACACTAAAACCATTTCCCATAAGAACAGGAACAAGACAGGGATGCCCATTCTTACCACTCCTGTTAAACCTAGTACTGGAAGTACTAGCCATTGCTATCAGACAAGAAGAAGAAATAAAAGGCATCCAAATTGGAAAAGAAGAAGTAAAACTGTTCTGATTCACAGATGACATGATAATGTACATAGAAAACCCTAAAGACTCCATAAAAAAATTATTAGACTTAATAAATGAATTCAGTAGGGTAGCAGGATACAAAATTAACGCCAAGAAACCTATGGCATTTCTATACACCAATAGTGAATTTATAGAAAGAGAGACTAAAAAAGCAATTCCATTTGCCATCGCACGAAAAAATTAAGATACCTAGGAATATACTTAACTAAGGAGGTAAAAGGCCTATATGCAAAAAACTACAGGAAACTAAAAAGAGATAGAGGAAGACATAAACAAATGGAAGAACATACCGTGTTCATGGATTCGTAGAATCAACATCATTATAATGTCCACACTACCCAAAACAATCTATAGATTCAATGCAATCCCCATTAAAATACCAATGACACATTTCACAGACCTAGAACGAACTTTCTAAAAATTCATCAGGAATAAAACAAACAAAACAAAAAAACTCGAATAGTTGCCGCAATCCTGAGAAATACGAACAAAGTAGGTGGGATCTCAATAGCAGATTTCAAGCTGTATTACGAAGCAACTGTTCTCAAAACAGCCTGGTACTGGCACAAGAACAAACATATAGATCAATGGAATAGAATAGAGAACCCAGAAATAGACTCAAACCACTATGCCCAATTAATATTCGACAAAGGAGGCATGAACAGACAATGGAGTCAAGACAGTCTCTTCAATAAATGGTGTTGTGAAAATTGGACAGATACATAGAAAAAAATGAAACTACACCACCAACTTACACCATACACAAAAATAAACTCAAAATGGATAAAGGACTTATACATAAGACAGGAAACCATAAAAATACTAGAGGAATCCACAGGCAAAGTAATCTCAGACATATGTCGAAGGAACTTCTTTACTGATACTGCTCCTTAGGCAATGGACAATAAAGAGAAAATAAACAAATGAGATTACATCAAAATAAAAAGCTTTTTTGCACAGCAAAAGAAACCACCAACAAAACAACAAGAAAGTCCACTACATGGGAGAACATTTGCTAATGTTATCACTGATAAGAGTTTAATCTCCAACATTTACAGGGAACTCATACAGCTTAACAGAAGGAAGATAACCCAATCAAAAAATGGGCAAGGACCTAAATAGAAACTTAAAAAAAAATACAGAAGGGAGACTAAGAAACATATGAAAACATGCTCAAAGTCACTAATTATCCAAGAGATGCAAATCAAAATGACAATGTGGTACCATCTCACACCTGTCAGAATGGCTATCATCAACAAATGACAGTTGCTGGAGAGGATGTGGAGAAAAAAGGAACACTGGTGAACTGTTGATTGGTACAGCCACTGTGGAGAACAGTATGGAGTTTCCTCAAAAAACTAAAAATGGAACTCCCATTTGACCCAGTGATCCATCTCACTTCTAGGAATATATCCAAGAAGCTAGAAACATCAATCAAAAAAATATATATGCACCCCTATGTTCACAGCAGCACAATTTACCATAGCTAAGATCTGGAAACAGCCTAAGTGCCTATCAGCAGATGAGTGGATTAAAAAACTGTGGTACATCTACACAATGGAATACTATGCTGCACTAAAAAAGAAGGGATTCCTACCATTTGCAACAACATGGATGGAACTGGAAAGCATTATGCTAAGTGAAATAAACCAGTCAGAGAAAGACAGATATCAAATGATCTCACTCATCTATGGGAAATAAGGAACAACATAAACTGATGAACAAAAACAGATCCAGTGACAGGGAAGCATCGATCAGACTGTCAAACCTCAGAGGGAAGGTAAGGGATGGTGGGGGTAAGAGGGAGAGATCAACCAAAGGACTTATATGCATGCATATAAGCTTAACCAGTGGTCACAGACAACAGGGTGGGCGGGGGCATGAGTGGTTGGGGTTTGGGAAGGTAATTAGGGGATGAGGACAAATATGTAATATCTTAATCAATAAAGAAGTTTAAAAATACAAAAAAACTGTATATGTAGAAAAAAACAGCACAATACTGCCAACAGTTTTATTTATAAAACCCCAAACGTGAAAATAAACAAAAGCATATACGATCAAATCATAAGGGGATTATCTAAATAATACAATATTTCTTAGAAACAAAAAATTAACTATTTACATAAATATCATTGGTAAATCTCAAAATAACTGTGTAGCATGAAGGATGCCAGTGTTTCTTAAAGATTATACACCTTATAATGCCTACAAATAATAAAAATATGAATTAATCTATTTCAAAAGAAGTCATAACAGTAAAGCATGGAGGGTTTGGGAAGCAGAAAAGAGTATAAAAGTGTAGGAGGGCCCTAGCTGGTTTGGCTCAGTGGATAGATTGTTGGCCTGCGGATGGAAAGGTCCCAGGTTCAATTCCAGTCAAGGGCACATGCCAAGGTTGTGGGCTCGATCCGCAGTGGGGACAATAGATCTAAATAGGATTCAGGAGGAAACCAATCAATGATTCTCTCTCATCATTGATTCTATCTCTCTATCCCTCTCCCTTCATATCTGAAATCAATAAAAAATACATTAAAATAAAAGGGCATGAGGTAAATACAGGGTGTGGCAAAAGTAGATTTAGAGTTGTTGGTATTGAAAATAATTAATAAATTATAATACAAGTATAAATGCGACCATATCCAGGGTGGTTCAGTTAATTGACCATCTTTCCATTCACTAAAATGTCTCTGGTTCAATTTCAGGTCAGGGCACATACATTCCTGGATCCCCTGTAGTGGGCTTACAGGAGCCGAAAGATTGATGTTTCTGTCCTCCTCCCTTCCTCTCTAAAAGTTAATAAAAACAACATTTAAAATATGTAATATAGGAGAAACCAAGATGGCGGCATAAGGTAAACACCTGTACTGCTGCCTCGCACAACAATTTTAAAACTGCAACTGGAAGACAGAGCGGACATCGTCCAGAGTGGAAATTCTACAACTAGAAGGAAAGAGAAAAGAACACTGAGACTCAGAGGAGCTGTGGAGGTACGGAGACCTGTGCTCGTGGAAAGGGCAGGCAGCTGAATACGCGGCTAGCTTTCTCGTTTGGAAGGAAAACAAAACCTCCCAACTGCACTGCAATCCAGCTCTGGGTGAGTCTTTGGGTACCAGACTCATTCGGGGAGAAACTGGACTGTCTGGCAATGGGCGAAACTCGAGAGCAGACTTCTCTCAGAGGGGTGTGCAGCAATTGCCACGGGACACTGAGACACAGGGCCCTCTTAGGGCAGGGCTGATGGGAAACCAAGGCTGAGTGCTCCACCCTGAGACTCTGCCCCATCCATGCTCAACACAGAAGCCCTCCCAGTGGCTAGCTTTCTCCTTTGGAAGGGAACAAAAACCTCCCCACTGTACTGAAATCCAGTTCCAGGTGAGACTTTGGGTACCAGACTCATAAAAGAGAGAGAGCAAGATACTGAAAACCTATTTGAAAAAAATAGTGACAGAAAACTTTCCCCACCTGCTGAAAGTCCAGGAAGCACACAGAACCCCAAACAAAAGGAATCCAAAGAGGACCACAAGACACATCATAATTAAAATGCCAAGAGCAAAAGACAAAGGGAGAATATTAAAAGCAGCAAGAGAAAAACAGTTAGTTACCTACAAGGGAGCACCCATACGATTGTCAGCTGACTTCTCAACAGAAACTATGCAGGCCACACAGGAGTGGCAAGAAATATTCAAAGTGATGAACAGCAAGAAACTACAACCAAGATTACTCTACCCAACAAAGATATTATTCAGAATTGAAGGTCAGATAAAGAGCTTCACAGATAAGAAAAAGCTAAAGGAGTTCATCACCGCCAAACCAGAATTATATGAAATGCTGAAAGTATTCTTTAAGAAGAGGAAGAAGAAAAAGATAAATATAAAAATTATGAACAACAAATACGTATCTATCAACAAGTGAATCTAAAAACCAAGGGAATAAAAAATCTGATGAACAGTAATAACTGGTGAATATAATAGAATCAGGGGCATAGAAAGGGAGTAGAATGACAATTCTCGGGGGGAAAGGGGAGTGGGGGTGCGGGAAGAGACTGAACAAAAAGCGTACACCTATGGATGAGGACAGTAGGGGAGGGTAAGGGCAGAGGGTGGGGTAGGAACCTGGTGGAGGGGAGCTATGGGGGGAAAAAGAGGAACAATTATAATAATCTGAATAATAAAGATTTATTAAATTTAAATAAAATATATATATATATATATCCTCTCTAATAATAGACAAATATGCAAATTGACCATACCTCCAACACACCCACAAGCCACGCCCACCATCCAATCAGAGCGAGTATGCAAATTAACCCAAACCAAGATGGCTACAGCCACAGACAGCAAGGTTTCCTAGGTAACAG
This sequence comes from Eptesicus fuscus, assembly GCF_027574615.1. Classification (NCBI taxonomy): domain Eukaryota; kingdom Metazoa; phylum Chordata; class Mammalia; order Chiroptera; family Vespertilionidae; genus Eptesicus; species Eptesicus fuscus. The sequence continues at coordinate 79,453 of NW_026557637.1, read as the reverse complement.
AGCAAGCCAAGCTTTCTGCCTGCCCTGGCCAGGACTAAGCCTCCACTCAAGCTACAAAGTTTCAATTATAGAAAGTAAACAAATTCAAACAAATGGCGGCAGAATGGAGCTTGAGAGAGCAGGCCAGGGTTGCTGCCGGCAACAGGGGAAGCAAAACTTTTCACACCCCATGGCTGGGCCCACCTGCTTAAGGCAACAAAGTTTCAATTATAAACCCAACACAAATGGCTGCCGGCCGGCCTCGGAGGGAGCCCCAGGCTTGGCTCCGCTCCAGGCTACAAAGTTTCAATTGTAGAAGGTAAATAAATTCCAGATACCAGGGCCTCTTCTTGGGTTGCCAGGGGGCGTGGCCAGCCTGCAAACCACCACAGGCCCCTCGCTCAGGTTGCCCCACACCCCAAGGGAAACCCCACCTGATCCGGGATGCCCTTCAGGGCAAACCAGCTGGCCCCCACCCCTGTACCAGGCCTCTATCCTATCTAATAAAAGAGTAATATGCAGATTGATCATCACTGCAACACACAATATAGCTGCCCCCATGTGGTCAAAGATCCTGCCCCCATGTGGACACAAGATGGCCACCACAAGATGGCCAGCAGGAGAGGGCAGTTGGGAGGCACCTGGCCTGCAAGGGAGGGCAGTTGAGAGGGACCAAGCCTACAAGGGAGGGCAGTTGGAGGTGATCAACCCTGCAGGAGAGGGCAGTTAGGGGTGACCAGGCCGGCAGAGAGGGAAGTTGGGGGCAAACAGGCTGGCAGCAAAGTGGTTAGGGGGTGATCAGGCTGGCAGGCAGAAGTGGTTAGGGGCAATCAGGAAGGCAGGCAGGCAAGCAGTTGGGAGCCAGCAGTCCTGGATTGTGAGAGGGATGTCCGACTGCCCGTTTAGGCCCGATCCCAGTGGGATTGGGCCTAAACGGGCAGTCAGGACATCCCTCAAGGGGTCCCATATTGGAGAGGGTACAGGCTGGGCTGAGGGACAACCCCCCTCCGTGCACGAATTTCGTGCACCGGGCCTCTAGTATATATATAATATAGTTATTTAAGAACAGAGAATAAACTGTATTTTGCATACTCACAACTGTAAGCCTACTTTTGCCTCACCATGGATATGTGTAACAGAGCTTATTTCACCTGTGAACATTTCAGAGCATTATCTGTTTGTTCAAACTCACCAAGTAGTACACATTAGAAAAGTACATTTCATTGTTTGCCAGTGATACATATACCTAAGTAAAGGTTTAAAAAAGCAGATCCAAATAAAAACCTAGGTATCCCTCTGTTGTTAGAAAATTAAGTTGAGTAGATAGAAGATACCTGAGCTCTGGACGCCCCATGTACACAACAGTGCCTCTTATCAATGGAGTGCGTGTCAAAAACATGGGTTAGAGGGGGATGTTGGCCATAAAGAGAGTGTGAGTGATCTGATACTGTTCTTCTCAGGAAATAGCCTGTAGACCCTCCAGTTGTTCCTCTAAGACACCAAAAACATGGCATCACACTTCACCTTCTTGACCCCATCCCCAAGGTGCTGAGGCCATCACTTTTCACAATCTGCTGCACATAGTTCTTTGAAAAACACTTCTCTCACACAGCTTCATTCCCAGAGGCACAACTTCAAAGGTAATGCAAATTTGCCATGGTGTGGGTAAATTATTTCCTAATCACCTTCTTTTCCAAAATTATAGTTCACCACCTCCATAATCTATTTCTCTCTTACCCTTCTTCCTTACCCATGCCAGTGGAGATTTACAATCCTGGTAACACTGGCAAACAATGAAATGTACTTTTCTAATGTGTACTATGTATGCTATCTCATTCCCATCAACCAGTGTTTCCTCCCAACAACAAAAGTCAGGTGTTTAGTTAAATGTCACTCTTTACAGGCAATTACCTAAAATTCACCTTATTGTTACATCCAGGCACCACCAGAAATAGACTCTTCCTTCGTTCACTCTTATGTCAATGTCATGGTCCTGTGGCAAGAATTCAGATTTGCTCTCCAAGTACACATCATTCTTTCTACCACAACTCTCTCAAACTTGCACTTCCATAGCCCCAGCCCCCATACTCATCTGCTGGATTTTACTTATTACTCATCATGTATGGTCCAGAGGATGGTTGCCAAATTGAATTAGGATTAAGTACTGCTCAGACTCTGATAGTCCACACTCATAGAGGCAGCCTTGAGTCCTGCTATGTAGGCCTCTCTCCATGACTGATTTTTTTTCCTTCAACCTCAACTACTAAGAACAATAATCAGATCTCAGACATCCATAGGCCACCTCCTGTGAGGTTGCACTTGATGTACCTTCACTAGTCACAGCCAACATCTCTCACTTAACCTTCACTGAAGTCCTAGCCCCAATGGCCCTCTGCATCATGCCCAGTGAGTCTCACAGATGACCACTCAAGCCTCATAGATAATCCACAAGAATGACTGCAACTTCCCACAGCCAGGATACACCAAGGATCACAACAAAATCCTGATGAGAGTTTCAAAAAGTTGGTATGTACCACCCCTAGTCTCACCTTGTTTTAATTAGTTTCCGACCTTGGCCACTGAAAAACCATTCTCTCTCTCCACACTCTACATAACAACCTCTGTCCCTATGCTGTGTTGTGATACCCACCTCCAACCAACAGTGGCCCCAGCAAGAAAGCCAGTCCTCAGGCTCACACTGTCCCTTCTAAGATACTACTACCATTACCAACCTGACTATGATTCCCTGTATTAAAGTGATCTACAGTCCAGGCTGATGTGTCTCATTTGGTTGAGCATAGACCCATTCACTGGTAAAGTCACATGCTTGGGTTGTGAGCTGGATCCACTGTAGGTGTTGTGCAGGAGGCAACTGGCCCTTGTTTCTTGCTCATCCCAGTTTCTCCATCTCTCTCTCTTTCTCACTTCATTTGTACATATAAAATCAATAAAAATATATATGTACTTTAAAAAACATACCTGCAGGTTACTAATTCAGCTCACTGTTTACTTCAAGCCTTTGCACATTCTAGAACCTATGTCCTGGAAGAACTCTCACTCATTACACTGGTGGCCGAAAACAAGGTGCACAACATGAAGACCTAGTGGTGACCTTAGGATTCTGGGATTAGTGTCTGTTCAAGGTACCCAGGTCCAAGGGGGCTACAAGAGTGGCTGACAGTCCCAGCGCATCACTATCTCAGAGGCCACAAGTGTTTGAGGCCTTCAAATAAGCTCCAAAAATCCATACACCTAATTGATTCTGCATTTGCAGGAATTTGAGAAAAGAAAATGGTCTGTTAAGAGCCTGGAAACCACCAGGTTCTATGGGCTCAGGCTGCTCAGTACCCTGGCCCAGCCCAGAGGCCAGGTGCCCTTCAGATGCCTGTATTATCTCAGGGCTCAATCCTCAGTGCTCACTCTTGCCAGTTACCTTGTCATTTCCAGGACTTCCCCTTCCTGTCCACAGCTGCTGTCCTCTGCCTTCTAGTCTGTTCTTCCTCTGAGCAATGTTAGGAAAAGTTAGAACCCTACCTCAGAAAATGTCCCTCTTTTTTTCACAACCATCTATGGCCCCAGCGTTCTGAGAATGAAAGTAAAACTCCTTGTGCAAAACCACACCTCATCTCTTTGTTGCCTTTACACCCACAACAGGCCCAGGTTTCCCAATCCTCCCTGCTCAGTCGCACCATCATCACGTCATTACAAGGTGGCACTGCAGCCTTCCACCCTCTTCCCCACCAAAACCATTTGTCACCCACGAGGGACTTACCATTCTGAACGCTGGGACCTGGGCGGCAGGACCTGAGAGGCACTGCTCCCCAAGACTGGAGGGTTCAGTGGGGTCAGGCTGCGGGAACGCTGTGAGCAGAGAGGATCCAGGAGGCACAGAGACGCCAATTTCGATCTGTTGGGGCTCAAGGAGCCTCAGACACACCCTGCACAGCAGGCAGCTGCCTCCCAGGCCTCATTCTACTCAGTCCAGTGCCCTGAAGCCTGTGACTCTGTGAACTAACAGCAAAAAAGTTTCAAGTCCACTGGGAAGAGGAAGGCGGAAGTCCCGCCCTAACCGGATGCATTGGCACCAAAATGCCATTTAGCTCCGCCCACATGAGTGCAGTACCTTCTGGGTAATGTAGTTTTCTCAACCGCCCAGGCCAATACTATGACTAGGTGGCAGAGAGAGTGAATCCTGGAGAGGGACTAGATGGAACCAGAGGCCTGGCTAACTGGAGCAGACTAACAGATCTCCAAGGGGAAGGAGGTGGGGAGGAATGCAAGAGATCCACCAAAGCATATACACAGAGGGGGAAATGGGAGACATGGATAATACTATCAACAATAAAATATATATGTATTTTTGTAAATTTTAAAATAATGTATTCCAGCTGATGTAGCTCAGTGGTTGAGCCTCGACCTATGAACCAGGAGATCATGGTTCTTTTAATTTTATTTTTATTTTTTAATTATTTATTGTTTAAAGCATTACATATAGTATTACATATAACACCTTTTTCCCCCTTTGAGATCTGCCTAGCCACCCCCAAGACTCAGCACATGCCCTTGTCCCCCATAGTGTCTGTGTCCATTGATTATGCTTATATGAATGCATATAAGTCCTTTGGTTGATCCCTTAACACTTCCCTTCCCTGACTTCCCTCTGAAGTTTGACAATCTGTTCAATGCTTCTATGTCTCTGAATTTATTTTTGTTCACCAATTTATGCTATTTATTATATTCCACAAATGATGAGGTCATATGATTCTGGTTCTTTTCCTGGTCAGGGCACAGACTTGGGTTGCAGGCTCTATTCCCAGTGTGGGGGTCGAGTCATGCATGAGGCAACTAATCAGCAATTCTCTCTTATCATTGATGTTTTTTTCTCTTTCTCTCCCTTCCACTATCTAAAAATGAACAAAACTATTTTAAACAAAGTATATACATATATGCATAGGCCATGGACAGAGACAATAATGTGGTGAGAGACTAGGAGCAGGGGAGGCAGGGTAGAGGGAGAAAAGGGTAGAGGAGGATGACAGAAATTGGGAAAATCTGTAATAGAGTCAGCAATCCTATATAATAAAGAGCTACTATGCAACTGGTTGTCGCACCCTAGTGCCCTGCACCCTCCTGCCCTCACACCCTCATGCCCTCATGTGGTGTAGGGGGACCTGAGGCTGAGCCAGGGGATCTGAGGCCATGACACTCGTCCCTGGCCCTGGGCCCAGGGACCTGAGGCCATGCCCCACGCCCCAGAGCCAGGGCTCAGGGACATGAGGTCGGGCTGGACTACTTGAGGATGCACTCGCCACCCCAGTGCGGAACCCGGGGGACTTAAGGCAGTGCCCCCCTCCTCGGTGCTGGTGTCAGGAGACATGAGACAGGGCTGGGGAACCTGAGGCCACACACCCCTCCCAGGCGCCAGGGCTGAGTGACCTGAGGCTGTGCTCCCCGCGTCATCACTGGGACCCTGGGACCTGAGGCCAAGTGGGAGGACCTGAGGCTGCGCCCTCCACACAGGCACTGGGGCCGTATGACATGGGGCCTGGCCAGGGGACCTGATGCCAAGTCCCACACCTCAGTGCTGGGGCTGGGGGACCTGAGGCCATACCCCCTGCACTACAGTGCTTAATGGGTGTTGGGCCAGCTGGGTCTTGGTCTCCTGCAATTTTGAGGTGCACCCAGGTGGGAGGACACTTGACTCTGGCTGGCCATCCAATCTCCTGCAAGCCCTATCCCATCTGGCCCCATCCCAGATCTGCCCCCCCCAACCCACCCCAATCAGGGCGGGGCCTGCCTGCCCACAACCCACAGCCCTTGCCCAGGCCTGCCCCACCCTCAATCAGCACCCCAACCCCAATCAGGGGTAGGGTCCATCAGCAAATTACCCATGGCTCCTTTCCCCAGCCAGCCCGGCCCTGATCAGGCCCGGATCTGGCCTCATGCCAGCCAACCTCCTGCCATCTTCTCCTCCTGACAGGCCCAGCCCTGATCCACCCTGATTGGAGAGGGGGCGGACTCCACCCATGCACGAATTCGTGCACTGGGCCTCTAGAAAAAAATAATAGTGTGCACAGCCGGTGGGACTCAGTGGTTAGTCGTGTACACATCAACCAACGTATCACTGGTTCCATTCCAGGTCAAGGCATATACTCAGGTTGTGGGCTCCATCCCAGTAAAGGGAATGCTGGAGGCAGCCTATCAATGATTATCTCTCATCATTGATGTTCCTTCCTCTCCCTTTCTCTCTCAAAAATCAATAAAGACATTTGAAAAATGAACAGTGTTAAGATTGATTTGACTCAACAACAACAAAGCAATTGTGGGCCATCACGTTTTCTTCCAAGTCTTGTAAGCAAAATCATGCCTTGTTCTGTCTTTATACAGGATGTCGCAGTCATAACTTTTAGGGAACAGGAACCAGCCTGGAGCTGGTCTCTCTCAGATTGGCCTATAGTGTTTGAGTTCTTGACTTCATTCAGAAAAGATTTCACAACAGGAGTTCAGAGATTTTGAGGGAACATTTATAAAAGATGGGGATAATGAAAAAAATCTAGGGCTTATGATAGAACAAGGAAAAGCAGAAAGACTAGGTGGGGCTCTTTTGGTCCTCTAGAAACACTCCTGTGAGATCACTGGAGAATCAGAGAAAAGAAGGCCTTGAGCACAGGTCCAGGGAGTTAGCCAGGATGAGCTGTCGTTGCTCATTGCTGCCTTGGTTGCAGGTTGAGCGGGATTCCTTAGAAGCTTAGGAGCCAGGCTGTTGTGGTTCAATGGTTGAGCATTGACCTATGAAACTGGAGGTCATGGTTGCATTCCCAGTCAGGACACATGTTCAGGTGGTGGGCTGGATCCCCATTTTGAGGCATGCAGGAGGCATCCTATCAGTGATTCTCTCTCATCATTGATGTTTCTATCCCTCACTCCTCCCTTCCTCTCTGAAATCAATAAAAATATTTTGAATGTATGTTTTACATCAATTATACTTACATCAAAGTTTAAAAAATGATTAAAACTTGCCACTTCCCAATTATTGTACTACTAGAGGACTGGTACACAAAATTCATGCATGGGGGGAAGGTCCCTCAGCCTGGCCTGCACCCTCTTGCAGTCTGGCACCCCTTGGGGGATGTCTGCCTGCCAGCACGGGGAGCGGGCCTAAGCCGGCAGTTACACATCCCTCTTGCAGTCTGCGACCCCTCGCTCCTTGCCGTCCACCTGCTTGCTGCTCCCTACTGCTCAGCTTGTTGCTCTTTAGCGCTGCCACAGAGGCAGGAGGGGCTCCTGTCACTGCCACTGCACTCGCCAGCTGTGAGGCCAGCTTCTGGCTGAGTGGCGCTCCCTCTATGGAAGCGCACTGACCACCAGGGGCAGCTCCTGCATTGAGTGCACATCATAGCAACTGGTCGTTCTGATCGTTCCACCATAACCATCACTTAAGGCTTTTATTATATAGATTTTATTATGAAAATTCTTGAGCATACTTATATCTCCTGTATCAATAACTTGGAAATATAATATAATGATTTACTACTGAAATATCTCATCAGCCCATATTCAGTGCTATCACTTTGGAAGTTTGAAAGTGAGTATTTACACCAGAAAATTGATGAAAGTATTTACACCAGAAAATTGACAAATACTACAAACCTTGACTTCACTTAACATACTGTTGAATGCTTCAACTTAAACTGAATGGTGGAGAATGTTAGCAACGTAGGCTAATCTTATAAGTGTATCATGCAAATGGGCTTTAAATTGTACATAGGATACAATTTTACAGAAACAATTTTCCTAACAGTATTCAAAACATAAAGTTCCAAAGGGCAAAGAGAAGTTGAGTCCTTGAGGAATGAGTGAGATGAAAACAGATGTGTTAAGTGGTGAAATGAATGACTTCCTATTGATTAAATCATGAATTCATTTTACAAATTGGCAAAAGTTTCTGACCAGACTTTTCAACAAAGGAAATAAAGACAGTGTAAATTGCCAAAACCGGTTTGGCTCAGTGGATAGAGCGTCATCCTGTGGACTGAAAGTTCCAGGTTCGATTCCGGTCAAGGGCATGTACATAGGTTGTGGGCACATCCCCAGTAGGGGGTGTGCAGGAGGCAGCTGGTCGATGTTTCTCTCTCATCAATGTTTCTAGCTCTCTATCCCTCTCCCTTCCTCTCTGTAAAAAATCAATAAAAATATATTTTTTTAAAAAAAGACAGTGTAAATAAATGCATAAAGAAATGCCCTCAATAAAAATTTCTTAGGGATATGGAATTAAAACAAAACAAGTTAACAATATATATCCAGGCCTACAGTTAATATTAAACATCGCATGTGCTCCCAGGGATAATAAAAACTAGAATTTTCATTATTGTGGGTGTCTGGGAAGGCAAAGAAAGGACCATTTTATTTTTTATTTTTTTATTTTTATTGATTTTTTACAGAGAGGAAGGGAGAGGGATAGAGAGTTAGAAACATCAATGAGAGAGAAACATCATTCAGCTGCCTCTTTCACACCCCTCCACAGGTGACATGCCCATAACCAAGGTACATGCCCCCTACTGGAATCGAACCCGGAACCCTTCAGTCCACAAGCCAACGCTCTATCCACCAAGCCAAACCGGTTTCGGCAGAAAGGACCATTTTAGATCACAGTTCTACATATTTTAAAAAGTAAAACACTTACCTATACTGCAATAGTTAGATAAGGAAAACATACATTTGTACAAAGAACTGAACCCAATATTAACAGAAAATTTATTTATAATACCTCAAACCTGGAAATAGCAACAAAACAACAACAACAAAAAAAAACATAGATCAATAAAGAGGTTATTTACAGAACACAATACTAAATAGAAAAACAAAACAATTAACATTTCACATAAGCATTAGTGTTGAACCTCAAATTAACTGTGTAGCATGAAAGAGTCCCATACTTGTTAAAGAATACACACAATATACTGTTTATAACATTATGAAAAATGTGAACTAATCTTGTAAAGGAAGGAAAATGAGTGACTGCATTTAGAGCTGGGGAAGGCAGAAAGAGAAATTATAAAAGGGCAGGAGGTAAATGTAGGTTGTGGTAAAGTAGGTGTAGAGTTGTTGGTAAGGAAATTAATACAATAGTTAGTTAATAATAACACAAGAATAATCTCTTCCAGGGCCATTGTACTTCAGTTGGTTGGGCACCATCCCTTGCCCTGAAAGCTCAGTGGTTCCAGTCCAGGACAGGGCACATGCCTACCTGGATGCCCTGTAGGTGGCAGATAGGAGGCAGCAGTTCAATGTTTCACATATCTCCATGTCTCACTCTCTCCCTTCCTCTCTTTCTAAAAGGTCAAATACATTATTTTTAAAAAGGAAAATGACTTATATAAAACTAGTGGCCCGTTGCACGAAATTTGTGCATAGGGGCAGGGGGGCCCTCAGTCTGGACTGCATCCTCTCCAATCTGGGACCCCTGTGGAATCAGGTCTAAACCGGCAGTCGGACAACCCCCTCACAATCCGGGACTGCTGGCTCCTAACTGATCACCTGCCTGCCTGCTTGATCGCTCCTTACCACTCTGCCTGCTGGCCTGCTTGCCCCCAACTGCACCCCCATGCTGGCCTGCTCACCTCCAACTGGTCCCCTCTGCTGATCTGCTCTCCCTCAACTGCCCCCCTCTTCTAGCCTGATAATCTCCAACTGCCCTCCCTTCCTGGCCAGATCACCCCTACCCTCTGCCTTGGCCCCATTACCATGGCTTTGTCCGGAAGGTCGTCTGGAAGGTCTCATGGTCTATTTAGCATATTACCCTTTTATTAATATAGATACGATATGGCATACTGCCATAACTATAACATATCTACCAGTATTACTCTATGATAATACGTACTTCATGCCATAGGAAGGCATCCAATACATTACATTGTATATGTTGTAATTAGTAGGAAATACTGTATTCGTAGCAATAATATACACCTTGTGACTTCCCTTCCTGATTTGGGAATGGTTCCCCAGCTCTTTGAACGTTTCCTGGCCACTAATGTTTTGTGGTTTGTTTGTTGTTGTTATTGTTTTTGTCATTTGGTGTAACTTTATTTACTGTTTATTGCACATGATTTGAGGTCTTTAATTTCTAACCACCAAAGATTCAAAGGACTACTTTTTCCAAGAAGTTTAACATTAATATTAGTGAATTCATGTATTCATGTGTTTTTATTGTATACATCTGAATTATTCACATTGTCATAGATCCTGAACTCATAAGCGTGGACCATGCATAGGCTGGCAGCAAGCCAAGCAGCCACTCTGCAAGCAAACAGATACTCTGCATGAGGAGAAAAGACAGCACAACATTTAATGTCCAGCCTGAGTCACCTAAGAATGTTATATATATTGACTTCTTATTTCATATAGTATTGGGAACTCACTTGCTAGGTTGGTGACAGGGTTGACCTGGTTTCAGGAGGATTATTCCTTAAATAATTAAGGAAATGAGGGCTCAATCTTTCTTCTTGGTTGATTGCTCCTCCCCCGTACCTTCATCTTTATTCTTATCCTCAGCTTCTTGGGCATCTTCTCCTTCACCTTCACCTCCTTCTTCCTCCTTTTCATCCTCAAATTCTTCCTTAGCACCTTCTTCCTCTTCCTCAGCCTTTTCCTTCTCCTCCTCTTCAGCTTCTCCTTCAGAGGGGGGCTCATCTTTAGCTTCTCAGCTTTTGCAGCCTCATTGGTCTCCTCCACCTCTATCTGCTCCTACTGGACGTGGCTGATGTATTAAGAAGAGAAGGAGTGAGTGGACATCAAGTAGGAGCTAGTCTGTAAACCACTGTAGGCAGATCATTAAAAGACCTGAGAACTCTGGAAGTAGCCACTTGTTATGCTTCCCAGGCTGGTGAAACTAAGCCAAGTCTCCTCACCTTCTAAGAGTTTCCTGTAAGCTGCAATGTCAATGTCCAAAGCCATCTTCACATTGAGGAGGTCCTGGTATTCTTTTAAATGTCATGCCATTTCACTCTTTGTAGTTCTAATTCTCTGATTTGTTGATTGTGTCCTGCATAGTACTAATGTCGGCGTTTTGCTTATCCTCCAGCTCTTGCAGCTGCTTTCCCAGCACTTCATTCATGCCCAGGCTTGTTCAGTCTCCAGGGTCTTGGCCTTGAGCAGACCATGGCTCTCGGACACCTCGTCCTTGGCGGCGCGCACAGCGTAGGTGTTCTTGGCATCATTCTCTGTCAGCATGGTGAAGCGGCTCTTGTACCATTCTTTGGCACTCTACATGTTCTTGGCAGCCAGCTTCTCGTAGTGGGAGCGGATGTCCTTGAGAGTGGTGGAGAGGTCGGACTTGGAGAACACGTCCATCTCCACGGAGATCTGAGCGAGTGTACTGGATCTGCGCCTGAAGCTTGGCAATCTCCTCTTCATGCACCTTCTTTAGAAAGGTGATTTCGTCCATCAGGCTGTCGATGCGCTTTTTGAGCTCAGCGCTGGCGAGAGCCGCCTCCTCTGCACATTTGCGCATCTCCATCAGCCAGCACTCCATGTCCTCATGGTTCAGCACCTCTTCCTGGTAGCGCGCCTACAGATTTCTCCCAATCCTTTTCGAACCTCGGTGCCTCCTAACTGCCCACTGCCCTCTCCTCGCCAGGGACAGGGCGTGGTGAGCTGGGGCACAGGCATCCCATTTTCATTAAAATGTTCAACCTGGGCCTGCTCCACCAGTGTCTGCAGGCGGCTGGGGGGTAGAAAGTGATCCCGGAGATACTGCCCGCCCAGCCTGCCTGGTCCTCAATTGAGGACCGGAACTCTTGGGCAGCTTCTGGCGCTGCCAGCCCCATCTCGGCCCAGACCCACAGGTGACATCTGGCACTGCCCGCCCCGCCTGCATATGCAAATTTACACGCCATCTTTGTTGGATTAATTTGCATATCAGCCCTGATTGGCTGGTTGTCATAGCGGAGGTATGGTCAATTAGCATCTTTCTCTTTTATTAGTGTAGATAAGAGAATAAACTCTGGGATTTGCAAACCCACATCTGTAAGACTACTTTTGCTACAATCTATAGATGGGTGAGATATATGATTATTTCACACGTGACATTTAAAAAAATTGATTGATTGATTAAGATATTACATATGTGTCCTTATTCCCCCATTAACCCCCAATACCCCCATTCATGACCTTACCTCCTTGTTGTCTGTATCCATTGACCAGGCTTATATCCATGCATATAAGTCCTTTGGTTGATCTCTTCCCCTTACCCCCACCCTCCCCTACCTTCCCTGAGGTTTGACATTCTGATCAATGTTTCTCTGTCTCTGGACCTGTTTTTGTTCATGAGTTTATGTCGTTCATTATATTACATAAATGAGTGAGATCATGTGATATTTATCTTTCTCTGCCTGGCTTATTTCACTTAGCATAATGCTCTCCAGCTCCATCCATGTTGCTGCAAATGGTAAGAACTCCTTCCTTTTTACTGCAGCATAGTATTCCATTGTGTAGATGTGCCACAGATTTTAATCCAATCATCTGCTGATGGGACCCTTAAACTGTTTCCAAATCTTAGCTATGGTGAATTGTACTGCCATGAACATAGGGGTGCATATATCCTTTCTGATTCGTGTTTCTAGTTTCTTGGGATATATTCCTAGAAGTGGGATCACTGGGTCAAACGGGAGTTCCATTTTTAGTTTTTTGAGGAAATTCCATACTGTTCTCCACAGTGGCTGCATCAGTCTGCATTCCCACCAGCAGTGCAGGAGGGTTCCTTTTCCTCTACTTCCTCTCCAGCACTTGTAATTTGTTGATTTGTTGAATGATAGCCATTCTGACAGGTGTGAGATGGTACCGCATTGTCGTTTTGATTTGCATCTCTTGGATGATTAGTGACTTTGAGCAGGTTTTCATATCACATGTGACATTTTTACAGATTTATCCATATGTCCAAGCTTACCACATAGTAGACATTAGAAGAGTGCATTTTGTTGCATGTCATTTATATATAGATTTAATAAAGCCTTAAACAGTACTTCCAAATAAAGTCCTGGATATCCCTGTCTTGTTAGGAAATTAAAATCGCAAACATATATAGGCTCTACCATCTCTCTCCTAATCTCCCGGGAGGACCAGCCTTGCAAATATCGGCAAGCAGTGAAGACTTTTGCCATCAAAATCCATAGGAATGCTGACTGTTACAAAAAATACATCCTGGGACTGATTATAGGATCATCCTTCCTCAGCTCTAATGTCTTACCAGTTAAGGAAACCTTGAGGTGAGGCCAGGGACTCCTACGAACTCTTGATTTTTTCTGCCAATGACTTCAGCCACAGAAAACAGATATGGAGGCCCTGAGAATGTCTGTTAGCAAACATCACACAAGCAACAGACCTTTGATCATTTTTGGAAACTGTTCAGAAGGGCACTTTTCCTCCAGTTTACTACAGTCTTTCCCACTCATTGTGAATATGGTGTTTCTGTCCTAATGGTGGTTCCATTTAAACCTCAGAGTCTTACAACAAATGACACCAGCCTATGAAATTTCATACTAAATGGCACATGGCTGTTTTGAAGTCTGTGGGGAGGAGTTTCTTGAAACATTGCTGAGAATTATGTATGCTTACTGTGAACAAAGAATCTATCGTATATAATAAAAGGGTAATATACAAATTGACCCTAACTGTGGAACAACCCGGAACAACCGACTGCTATGACGCACACTGTCCACCAGGGAATAGACACTCAAACCAGTAGGTTAGATTGTTGCTGGGGTCTGGCTGATCTGGACTGGACAAGATGGCCCAAATTTGCCCCAATCTCCGGCTAGGTCGAGATACCCCACCTGTGCACGAATTCATGCACTGGGCATCTAGTATAATTCATATCATTCACACAAAAACAATAAAGAACCCCTATTCTTTATCACCATTGAGCTCCAATCACAGAGGCACCAGGCTACAAATTAGAAGCACAAAGTCATGCAGACTTTCTTTCAAGGCCTTGGTCAGCAATGCAAAATAAGCCAATATTGCACAAAGAGTGATTTTCTGCCATTATTATGTGCCTTCTAAATCACAGAAAGTTTTGGAACCCACAAATGCTTAGTCATACTAATTTACTCTCTTAAAGGAAACATTAAGAATTAAGGTGCTGCCCTGCTCAGGGGGCTCAGTGGGTTGGAACATCCTCTCATAAAGTACACACCCAAAAACTGATAGCCTGCTTGATTCATGGTAAGGGCACTTAACTAACTAGGTTGCAAATTTGATCCTTGTTCAGAAATTAAAGAGGAAGCAATTGACCCATTTTTCCTTTTTTATCAAGGCTTTTTCTTTCCTCTCTCTCTCTCTCTCTCTCTCTCTCTCTCTCTCTCTCTCTCTCTCTCCTCTTCTCTCTCTAAAATTAATAAACGATTCCGTGGGACAGAATTAAAGAAATTAAGGTGTTGATATTTTAAGTACATATGGTTAAATCTAAAGCTATCTCTCTAGAACGGTTATCAGAATCATCTGAACTAAGTGGAAGTCTATCTACTGTCATGTAAGAGGCTAAACGAATCAATATCACGGATTTCAGAAAAACCCCACACTATTAGTGTCATAGTCATGATCCCCTCCTAGTTTTTATTTAAGCCATTAAATCTGATGATTTCTAATTAAAGTAATCTCTTTCAGCTTTTAGCTTTTGGGTTAGTCTGAGTGAAAAAAATTAACTTTCCCATGGGAGAAGCTGTTTCTGAGGGATTCCAACATAACGTTAGACCCTGGAGTGAGCAGAGCCCATGGGGAACTAGAAACTGTGCTTTCCGTAGTGAAACCCATGTTTTAATGTTTATAGATACTGTCAGTGACACAGGAGGCAGGAGGCAGCCAACTTGTAGTCTTTCTTAAAGCAGAGAATCCTCTGGAGATCACATGGAGGCTGGTGTTGGGATTCAAAAGATGATTTCCTGAGACAGATGTATTGTAAATGTCTAAGGCTCCTCAGGATCACACATAGTATTTCATCTATTGCATATCCTGCCCCATTACTGTGTCCTCCAGCCAGTTTTTTTGAAATTCTGTGGAAGCTTACCATCATCACTGTCTCCTTGTACATTTCGGGGTTTGTCATTTTCCTCTGGAGAACTATCCTTGTGGTGAGTAAACTAAAGCACCTTACAGATGCACTTGTACTCATAAATAAGCAAACATGGTTAAGCCCCTGGATTCTTTATGTGCATTCAGGATTGTAAATTTCCCTCTGGCAATGATTTTTCTGAAGGGGCTGCCCATCAGTCCTTCTGAAGGCAGCCTGGTCCTGGAGGCAAACTGTGAGGCCTCCTGAGAAGGTCAAATCCTGCCACGGCCCCCACATGCACCCAGGACCCCCCTTTCTAATTTCAGTTGTCCAAAGCAGCCACAGAGATCTCTATCTCCCAAATTGGGGGAGAGCAGGTACACTCCCAGCAGGCCTTCCACTGGACTCTGCCACCCCTTCCCAGATTTTTTCTCAGGGAGGCCCCCACTGAGCACCACTGGCTTCACCTTATGCTTGAGCACCTGTCATCTGTCACAGCTGTCCTGTTCATTGTCTGTGGGCTGTCCTCCACTGGGACATCAGCACCTAAGGGGAGGGGACTCTGTAACTCCGTTGTCTGGAACAGTTGGGTGAACACTGTCCATGCCCTCGGTCCTTACAGGTCTCAGATGTACCCGCCCTTGGCTGCTGCCTCTACATCCAGTCTGATCCCAAGTCTCATTCCTAGAGCCTTCCCTCAGCCCACCCTCTCAAGGACTCTGCCCCTCTCCAGCTCTGTCCCTGACCCCAACCTCTCTGCTCCTTCACCCACAAACCCCAGCAGCACACTATGCCCAGAGTTCAGGGTTCATCATCTCACTTGAGAAGCATGCCTCATCTTTAGTGGAACATCCCAGGCACAGCCAGGAAAGAGTGTACAGGAGTGGGCTGTGCAGGCAGTAGACCAGTCTCAGTGCAGGAGGGTGGATTTTTACCCATGAAGAAAACACCAGGGACACATTCTCTCTCTAGATTGATAAATATCAGAACCCTCTTTGGTGCCTAAATTTCAAGACACTTGTAACCCAGGACAGCACCACCTGGCTCAGCAGCCTGAAATCCCACTGCTGGGCAATAGGGAATCAGCCTCTGCAGAGACAGCTCCTCTCCCTCCCTGGGCATGGCAATGGCTGGAGCACTTCATTACAGTGGACTAGGTTCGCCCTGCCTGGGTCACAAGTTTTCTTGGAGCACATGCTGATTCCCAGGTCATGAGCCCCCAGGAACTCCTGCAGCATAGCTTGCTCCATTTCCCACTCACCATGGCCCCAAAGAGCAGAGAGACCACCGGCCTGGACTAGGACTAGGCAGGGCCTCAGAACCACACACATGGCCCAGCACCAATTCTTTCTGGCAGCTTCCCTGGGCCGTTTTCTGCTCGCAGCCTTGACACCTGAGAGGAATTGGGACACTTCATCCCACTGAATCTGAAATAGGTCAGTCTCAACATCAGCTGGAAGGTGCAGAGACCACAAGGGCATGTCCTGGAGGATAATTCTCCTGGTGCTTTTAGTCACAGAGATCACACTGATGTCATCATCCCCTGGGGGTGAGTGTGCAGCTCAGCATTGATTCCCCACCTGCTGCACTGACAGCAATGGTAGGTTCCATACTGTTCTCTGGGTCATTGCCCGCTCTGCCCTCATGAGAACGCTGGCTGCTGGTCACCACAACCCTGGGTTGTGCTGGTGTTCACAAGTGTGTGGACTAATTGGGTGATTAAAAAGTATATATATCCTACCTAATAATAGACAAATATGCAGATTGACCACACCTTCGCTACGCCCAAGCCATGCCCACCAGCCAAGCCACGCCCACCAACCAATCAGGACGAGTATGCAAATTACCCCAACAAAGATGGTGGCTAATTTGCATATCAAGACAGCATAGAAAGAAGCCAAGAGCTGCAGAAGGGAGCAAAGCTGCGGAGAAGCAAGCAAGCCGGAGAGAGGAGTGGAGGCGGGGCGGGAGAGAAGGGAGGAGAGCAGGCAGGCTGGCGGAGAAGGCGGGGCGGGGGAGAAGGGAGGAGCGCAGGCGGGGCCGGGGGAGAAGGAAGAAGAGCGGGCGGACTGGTGGAGAAGGGAGAAAAGCAGGGGGCTGACGGAGAAGGCGGGGCGGGGGACAAGGGAGGAGAGCAGGCAGGGCAGGGTAGAGTGCACCAGGAAACCCTATTGCAGGATTTTTCCTGCAATGGGAACGCTAGTGTATATATATATGTATATACATATATATATATATATATATATATACATATATATATATATATATATATATATATATATATATAGAGAGAGAGAGAGAGAGAGAGAGAGAGAGAGAGAGAAATATATATAGAGAGAGGGGCATCCATTTTGTTTTCCATTTTTTATACATTTGGTTTGGTACTTGTAATCACCACCCCAACTGGGGTTGGAACTTGCAACCTTGGCATTATTGAGATGATTTTCTGACCCACTGTACGGTCAAACATATGTGGAATTTTAAGTAAAATAATCCAATAATGTACCTGAGAATAGATAGATACAAAAAAACCATCATGATGACAGATAGTGGTGTAAGACTGGAATAGGGTTCATGGGGTTCCGTAAGTATCTTTTTCACATGGATATATTTCATGTAAGCTGCTTCAAAGGCAGACTATATTTTTGCTGCAGTTATTTTTTGTGCCAAAAGATATTTTTTATGCCACTGATAAGGGCCTGAGGAGCTTGGTTTCAGCGATGCAGGCTTGCAGAGAGATACCAAAAGAGCATGTTTCTTTTTTTTCCTTCTTTAATGTGCATTTTAAATTAATTCTACTTAAATCAAATTTTAAAAAAATGTTTAAACTTAATGTTTCCCAATAATTTTACTCTTTTATTATTAAAGGTTTTGAGCATATTTGGTATTGCTATATCAGCATATTGGAAATAAAATATAATGATGTGTTACTGAAATATGTTATTATATCCATGTTTAGTTCTATCATTTTGGCAGTTTGAACCTCACAACGATGAGAGTATTTACACCAGCAATGTTAACAAAGATTACCAATGTATATTTTACTTAATGCTCAGACTTTTGGTGGTGAATGTTAACAATGCAGATGAAATCTGTAAGTGTATGGTACAAGGGCATTTAAATTCTACATGAGTTAAAAATTGAGAAAAAAATTTCCATTGCAATATTTATGATTACCAATATATACTTCACTTAATGCATTACTGAATGCTTGGATTTAAATAGGAATGGTGGAGAATGTTAACAATGCATTGCCCTTTCAGTAACTGACATTTTCAGAACCAACAAGTGCCATTACAACCCAGGTCACTGACTGGTCATTACAAATATAGGAGTTGGGGCACCCCAGTTGCACTGGAAAATGACATCTCTCAGATTTTGGAAGTGTTGTCTTCAATTGATCTCTTGTTTTATGATATTATTTCAGCCCTAACCAGTTTGGCTTAGTGAATAGAGCGTCGGCCTGTGGACTGAAAGGCCCCAGGTTCGATTCCAGTCAGGGGCATGTACCTTGGTTGTGGGCACATCCCAGTAGGGGGTGTGCAGGAGGCAGCTAATCAATGTTCATCTCTCATCGATGTTTCTAACTCTCTCTCCCTCTCCCTTCTCTCTGTAAAAAATCAATAAAATATATTTTTAAAATAGATATTATTTCAGGTTTTTTGATGCTCAGAATGCTCCTTGAGGTGAAAATTATTATTTCAATTATTCCTGAAGATCACAAATATTAACAGATTTATATACATACTATTTAAATTGATTTTTAAAGAGAGAGACAGAGAGAGAAACGTTCATTGGCTGGCTTCTGCAAAGACCCACACTGAGGACCGAGCTGGCATGCCCCTACTGTGTGTCCTCACTGGGATTGGAACTGGAAACCTTTCTGTGCAGGGGAGCATGTTCATCCAATTGAACCACTCCTGGAGGTTTATTTCTTGTTTTCCCTATGAAAATATCACAATATTAAAAGAAAAGCAGAGGAGCCAAGATGGCGGCAGAGGTGAAAGGCTGATTTGTTGCCTCGCATGGCAGTTTCGGAAATACAACTAAAAGATGGACTGGTGAGGGCGGCGACTGCTCCTCGTGTCTCCCCAGGCCTGGCGGCTGCTCCTCTCAGTCAGCACCGCAGCCGAGGCCATGGGCTCGTGGGCACCATGGCAGCTGCTGTGGCGGAGGCCGCGGACTCGGCGCAGTGGCTCTCGGTGAAGGAAGAGACCATCTTTCTGCAGGAGGGGCTCATCCGCGTCACCAACCTGGCCGAGCTGCCCAGAGAGATCCTCGGGGCCCCGGAGGCCGCCAACACTGATTTGGAGGATTCTTAGGATTTCCCATCTTACATTCAAGTCCTTTAGCCATTTTGACAGAGGAGAACCAAGAAGGCGGCAAAATTAAACAAATGAACTGCGCCGCATACAGCAATTTCAAAAACACAACTGGAGGACAGAGCGTCTGCAACCCAGAACCACAGGAGAGCTGGCTGAATGGTGGATTTACAGCTAAGAGGGAAGAGGAAACGAGCGAAATCGGAGGGGATGAGGTGCGGAGGCGCATGGGTCGGGCTGGTGGCGGGGGAGGGGACGCGCGGCTTTTGTTCCAACCCTAGGGGAGATTAGCTCCCAATCACCCTGAAATCCAGCTTCTGGGGATGCGCAGGAGACCCAGACGCCTGCGGGGAGAGGCTGGACTTTTGCGGAGGTGCGCCCAGCAATCAGTGTTTGCTGCGCTGGAGTGCGGAATGAGGGGGCTTAGAAACGTGGAAAGCAGAAAAAGCAGACTTGCAGCCATGGCTGTTCGCCACTCCATGGCCTGTTGGCACCCTGAGACCCCGCCCCACCCTGAGACCCGCCCCGCCCTGGGACCTGCCCCGCACGTTTTGAAGACCCGCCCCGCAACTCTTGCAGGCGCACCTGCGCTCCAAGCAGCGGCTTTTGCATGTAGGTGGCCTGCCCTGTGGCAGCTTGACCAGATGAACTTCGGTTCTAGTTGGACTGCTTCAGGGCCTCTCAGACAGGAGGAGGAAACTACAGATTTTGCTGTAATCCCTGCTGAGTGGCCTTAGGCAGTAGCTGACCTACACTCCATTGGAGACCCAGAAACGAGGGCATCTAGTGGTCTGTGTGAGATGACACCAGATTTCAACCACATGCATAAGGGACACATTCAAGAGGCAGACTCAGTGAGCGCCAAAGCCTTGCTGCACCAAGACCCAGCCCATAAACGTGTCTCCTGCACAGCAACTCTTCCTTTATAGACAAAGAGGGCCCTCATGGCCAATTGGCCTGGAGGAAAATTCCTCCCAGTGACACCAACAACAATCAAGACTTAACTATACAAAGGAGGACCAAAATGGAGGCATAGGGCGGAAGCCTGATTGTTGTCTACCACAACAATTTTGAGACTATGACAGGAGAGCAGAGCAGACACCATCCAGAACCACCGGAGGGCTGGCTGAGCAGATGCTCTACAACTAGAATAAAAGAGTGGGGTATGCGGGATGATGCTGATGCCGGTGACCCAAAGACCACACTTTAAGAACTACGGCTCAGGAGACACAATGGCGGCCTGGAACGTGCTCGGCGCAGTTCCCCCAGCAGTCTCCGGCTGAAGGGACGGCTCCACTCGCTGCCGAGCACAGACAGACGAGCCCCTGAGAGACATGGGGTGGGAGACTCCGCGCTTGCTGACCTCCGAGTCCTTCAAGAATCTCAACGCCCCGGAAGCGGCCAGGTGCGCACGCTCGGCGACCGGCCACCGCTGCAGACCCAAGGGCCGACGCAGCGACACCGGACCAGCCTGCCGCCGCGAACCGGGCACACTGAAGCTTAGCCGAGCCGGCCGCCCAACGAGTTCTGCAGCAGCCATCCTGGAGCTCTGAGAAAATGGCCGCAGGAATTGCTGAGAGGGAACTGACCAACAGGAATTGGGATCAAGAAGACGAAACCCCGCTGGGACATGGGTGCGGGCGAGGTTGCGCGCCGTTGGGCTCAGGTGTGGTCACACGCCCCTGGGTCTAGGTGAGGCCTCACGTCCCTGGGTCTGGGTGAGGCCACGCGCCCCTGGGTCTGAGTGAAGCCGGATTCCGGGTCCGGGTGAGGCCATGTGCCCCTGGACCTGGGTGAAGCTGGGTCCCGTGCCCGGGTGAGGCCACGTGCCCCTGGGTCCGGGTGAGGCCGTGTGCCCCTGGATCCGGGTGAGGCCACATACTCCTGGGTCCGGGTGAGGCCACACGCTCCTGGGTCCGGGTGAGGCCACGCACCTCTGGGTTTGGGTGAAGCCAGAGCCCGGGTCCGGGTAAGGCCGTGTGCCCCTGGATCTGGGTGAGGCTGGGTCCCGTGCCCGGGTGAGGCCACGCGCCCCTGGGTCCGGGTGAGGCCACACGCCCCTGGGTCCGGGTGAGGCCACGCGCCTCTGGGTCCGGGTGAAGCTGGATCCCGGGTCCGGGTGAGGCCGTGTGCCCCTGGATCCGGGTGAGGCTGCGTCCCGGGCCCAGGTGAGGCCACGCGCCCCTGGGTCTGGGTGAAGCTGGATCCTGGGTCCGAGTGAGGCCATGTGCCCCTGGATCCAGGTAAGGCTGGGTCCCGGGTCCGGGTGAGGCCTCGCGCACCTGGGTCCGGATGAGGCCACGCACCCCTGGGTCTGGGAGAGGCCACGCGCCCCTGGGTCCGGGGGAGGCCATGTGCCCCTGGGTCTGGGTGAAGCTAGATCCCGGGTCCGGGTGAGGCCGTGTGCCCCTGGATCCGGGTGAGGCTGGTTCCCGGGCCCGGGTGAGGCCATGCTCCCCTGGGTCCAGATGAGGCTGTGTGCCCCTGGATCCTGGTGAGGCCACACGCACCTGGGTCCGGGTGAGGCCACGCGCCTCTGGGTCCGGGTGAAGCCGGATCCCGGGTCCGGGTGAGGCCGTGTGCCCCTGGATCCGGGTGAGGCTGGGTCCCGGGCCCGGGTGAGGCCATGCTCCCCTGGGTCCAGATGAGGCTGTGTGCCCCTGGATCCTGGTGAGGCCACACGCACCTGGGTCCGGGTGAGGCCACGCGTCCCTGGGTCCGGGTGAAGCTGGATCCCAGGTCCGGGTGAGGCTGTGTGCCCCTGGACCCGGGTGAGGCTGGGTCCTGGGCCCGGGTGAGGCCACGCACCCCTGGGTCCGGGTGAGGCCATGTGCCCCTGAGTCCAGGTGAAGCCGTGCCCCTTGGTCCGGCCGAGACCAAACCAGAGGGAGTCGGACCTCCGTTACCACCATTTGTCCACCATCCAGAGCTGAGGGGTCAGTGCCGACATGTACACATAAGGAACTGGTGGACATTGGAATTGGGTCTCAAAAGAACTGTTGGTCCAGAAAGAAACTCACTACAGACTGATTCATTTGCCTGTCAGCATAACTAGTATTGCTCGTCTCACATTCAGTTCTTATAAGTATATCTCTAGTGACACATGATTTCGCTCATCTGGGGAAATGATGAACAAAATAGACTAATGAACAAGAACAGAACCAGAAAAAAGGAGGCATCGATCGAACTATCGATGGGGGGTGGGGGGAGGGGGGAGAGATCAACCAAAATACTTGTGTGCATGTATATGAGCCTAACCAATGGTTAAGTTCAACAGGGGGTTGGGGCATCCGTGGGGAGGGGTGTGGGATGGGAATGGGGGGATGAGAACAAATATGTGACACCTTAATCAATAAAGAAATTTAAAAAAATAAATAAATAAACACGAAGTCATCTATAAGAAAAAAAAAAGAAAGAAAAGCAGGTGTTTGTGGCAAGTTACTCTATCAGGGGCTTGACCCATCTGGGTGCAGGAGACTGGAAGAACCCATGGGTGACAACAGGTAAGTGGTTGATGGTTTATTACAAACAGAACAGCCCAAACCTCGCTGGTCAGTGGCACCTTATTTACCCGCTCAGACAAAAGAGGTCTCATGCCAATTAGTGGTGCTCGAGCTAAATTAACACAAACTGGTTAGGTAAGTGTGCTCTTATGCAGTATATATAGTGCTACTTCTGAGTGATTGTGCCCACACATACATAGGGCATAAAAGGCCTTTGCCATTGTAATACTGCTGTGTCCTTTCCTATATGCATGGGCATGGCAAGTTGGCCTTGAACCTCCGGCATACTCTGGACAGGGCCCCTACAGCAGACTAGCCTATATAATAAAGAGGAAATGTGCAAATTAACCCTCACACCCTCAAAAGATGGCTGCCCAGGACCAGGCAAACAGTGGGGTTAGTGAGGGATGATGAAATGACTGAACAGCAGGATGCGTGGGGTGACCAGGTCTGCAGGGGGGACGTGAGAGGAGACCAGGCTGGCGGTGGGGAGCATTTGAGGGTGACAAGGCCAGCAAGGGGGGACAGTTAATGGTGAAGGGGCCTGCAGAGGGAAGCAATTGGGGTCAGCCAGTCCAGCAGGGGGTGCAGTAAGAAGCAAATAGGCTGGTGTGGGGGGGCAGTTAGGGGCAACCAGGCTGGTGTGTGTGTGTGTGGGGGTGCAGTTGAGGGCGACCTGGCTGGCATCGAGGGGCAGATAGGGGTGACCAGGCCGGCATGCAGAGGCAGTGAGGGGCAATCAGGTCAGTGGGGGGGGGGGGCAGTTAGGGCAACCAGGCAGGCAGGCAGGCAGGTGAGCAAGTAGGAGCCAAAGGTCCAGGATTGTGAGAGGGGTGTCTGATTGGTGGTTTAGGCCTGGGACCAAGCCTAAACTGGCAGTCGGACATACCCCGAGGGGTCGCGGACTGGAGAGGGTGCAGGCTTGGCTGAGGAGACCCCTGCCACCGTGCACGAATTTTGTGCACTGGGCCTCTCTTCTCTCTCTCTCTCTCTCTCTCTCTCTCTCTCTCTCTCTCTCTCTCTCTCTCCATATATATATGACTAAGGGACCAAACAACCAAATGACCTTTTGACTATTTGCTATGATGCACACTGACAACCAGGGGGCAGATGCTCAACGCAGGAGCTGTCTTTTGGTGGTCAGTGCGCCCCCACAGCAGGAGTGCCGCTCAGCTGACTGACGGGCGCCAGATGACAGGATCACATCTTTTGAGGCCAGCTGCAGCAGTGCCAGCCTCTTCCGCCTCCACGCCAATGTTCTACCTAGTGGCAGCAGCTGCAGGCTCAGCGGGGCCAGGATGAGCAGGAGTAGCACAATGCTTAGCCCAGGTACAGATTTATTTATAACTAGTGGCCCGGTGCATGAAATTCGTGCACATTGAAAGGGAATTAATTAGATGAAATATTTTAATATAGCTATTTGCCCTGTGTCTATAATAAAAGTGTAAGAGATAAAAGGAAATGAATACAATGTATATGAAAATAATACAATTTTATTAATAACTAAACAATAACAAAATGATATAACAATAACAAACTCGTAATATAAAAACAACATTGATGCAAATAATGACTGATAAAGTGATTAAACTTATTCTAATATCTCCCTGTATACCACATTAAGAGTAAAAACACTTTCAGAGTGCTTGACTAATTTCCCTTGAGATAAAGTATTTACAACTTTAACTTTAACGTAATATGCTCTTTGAACTCAAGAGAGAGCAACAGCTGTAACTGGTTTGGCTCAGTGGATAGAGCGTCGCCCTGTGAACTGAAAGGTCCCAGGTTAGATTCTAGTCAAGGGCATGTACCTTGGTTGTGGGCAAATCCCCCGTAGGAGGTGTGCAGGAGGCAGCTGGTCGATGTTTCTCTCTCATCGATGTTTCTAACTCTATCCCTCTCCCTTCTTCTCTGTAAAAAAATCAATAAAATATTTTTTAAAATATTCAAAAAAAGAGAGAGAGAGAGAAAGCAACATATAACTGACCATGTCCCAAAACGGGTTCAGGTAGGAATATTCCTACTCTGTCTAGAGTTTGTCCTTGTGATTTAGTAATAGTCATCACAAATGCTGGCATAATGGGAAACTATCTTCAAATTAATTTAAATGGGTGGCCAGTGTCAGATGGGGACAAATTAATTCTTGGAATCAGAACAATCTCTCCCTCTGCAGATCCTGTTAACATTTCAGCTTTGATAATGTTAGGTCGCAATCTTTTGATAATAAATCTGGTACCATTACAAAGACCCCATTTACTATTAAGATTTCTCAATAGCATGATGATTGCACCCACTTTCAACTTTAATTTTTAACATGGCATTCCAGAAGGAGTAATCCTATTAAGAAATTCAATAGAAAAAATTTCCTTTTCAGCATCATCTGTTGAGTCAATGGAATCATCACTCAAATAGGTATGAAAATCTCCATCAAGTATATCCAAAATTTCATCATTTAATTTTTGAATGTGCTCCTTTTTTGGACATAGAATTGCATGTTTAGATATATTTTTAATATTATCTATAGATATACTATTTCCAAAGGTGGCTTTAATAATAGATACATTAAAAATCATTTCATGGGGAATTTCAATAATATCCATTCCTAAATGAAAACTGCTATCAAGTTTGCCATCTCCAAGTTTTACTAATCATTCACTATAAGCAGAATCCTCTGATCTCATATTTGTTTTAAGAGACAACTGTCTGAAACATCCCCAAACACTACAGTACTTTAAACTTATTTGTACTATAGTATGGCAGCACAAAAATCCCCTCTGAAAAGAACTTCCCCACCAAATGCAACTTTCAAATTAGCGCCAGCGAAAGCTTTATATGTATGGCACGTGTGCGAGTGAAAGTTTATTTTTATATTTCCAGTGTGCGTCATATGTACCGGTTGGTTGGACGGATGGCCAAGTGTTGGTCACTTAGCCTTTTATCTATACAGATTATGAGTCATGATTTTACCTTTTAAAAAATTATCCTTTAATACCTCCAAAGCACAATGAGTAAGAATCTGAAGGTTTATGTGGCTTCTATTTGGTTTCTAGGACAAAGTTCTTTCCTTTATCCACCACTCACTTCTCTCCTTTTACTCTTAAATGTTAATTCCAACATAATTTTTGTAACATCTCTTGAAAAGGATCCCACCAAGTTTTTGATAGTCCACATGCTAAAACTTACAGAAAAATACAGCATGAGACTTTCATTCTCTCACTAACTTCTTCATATAACTGTAATTCCTCAGTCTCTATAGAATGAAAAAGGAAAATAAAAGTGCCTTCTCTCATTCCAAGGCCTTTCTCAGTCAGACAACCACAAAAAGAATGAGCCTACAATTCATGCCATGTAATGTCTATCAGGCATAATTCAAATCAAATCCCATCAGGCAAAGTCTGGGATAATCCTACCTAATAATAGACAAATATGCAAATTGACCATACCTCTGACACACCCACAAGCCATGCCCACCATCCAATCAAAGCGAGTATGCAAATTAACCCAACCAAGAAGGCTACAGCCACAGAGAGCAAGGTTTCCTAGGTAACAGAGGAAGCCAAGCTTTCCGCCTGCCCTTGCCAGGCCTAAGCCTCCACTCAAGCTACAAAGTTTCAATTATAGAAGGTAAACATATTCAAACAGAGATGGTGGCAGAACGGAGCTTGAGAGAGCAGGCCAGGGTTGCCCCCGGCAACAGGGGAAGCAAAGCTTTCCCCACACTCTGGCCGGGCCCACCCACTTAAGGCAACAAAGTTTCCATTATAACCCCAACACAAATGGCTGCCGGCCTCAGAGGGAGCCCCAGGCTTGGCTCTGCTCCAGGCTACAAAGTTTCAATTGTAGAAGGAAAATAAATTCCAGATACCAGGGCCTCCGCTTGGGTTGCCAGGGGGCGTGGCTGGCCTGCAAACCACCACAGGCCCCTTGCTCAGGCCACCCCATGCCCCAAGGGAACCCCACCCTTATCAGGGACACCCTTCAGGGCAAACCAGCTGGCCCCCACCCCTGTACCAGGCCTCTATTCTATCTAATAAAAGAGTAATATGCAGATTGATCATCACTGCAACACACAATATAGCTGCCCCCATGTGGTCAAAGTTCCTGCCCCCATGTGGACACAAGATGGCCACAACAAGATGGCCAGCAGGAGAGGGCAGTTGAGAGGGACCAGGCTTGCAAAGAAGGGCAGTTGGAGGTGATCAACCCTGCAGGAGAGGGCAGTTAGGGGTGACCAGGCCAGCAGAGGGAAGTTGGGGGCAAACAGGCTGGCAGCAGAGTGGTTAGGGGGTGATCAGGCTGGCAGGCAGAAGTGGTTAGGGGCAATCAGGAAGGCAGGCAGGCAGGCAAGCAGTTGGGAGCCAGCAGTCCTGGATTGTAAGAGGGATGTCCGACTGCCCGGTTAAGCCCGAGACCGGTGGGATCGGGCCTAAACGAGCAGTCGGACATCCCTTGAGTGGTCCCAGATTGGATAGGGTACAGGCTGGGCTGAGGGACAACCCCCCTCCGTGCACGAATTTCGTGCACTGGGCCTCTAGTTAAAATGTATAAGAGAACAGTGGTGACCTGGGGGAGAACTTATAAAACCTTGTCTCCTGCTTTTCCTGAATTTTCTTTTTGTTACGCTAGACTACAAGTCCCTATCGGGGACCTGGTGAGGCGGCTGCGGGTGCTAACCCACGCCGCCTGCCCCAGTCCGTGATCCATGATCGGGGACCTGGTCAGGTGGCTGCGGGCACTAACCCATGCTACCTGCCCTGGTCCATGATCCCTGATAGGGGCTTCGAGTCAGCCGCTGCTGGTGGCTGCTAACTCCAAGCATCCATCACGGACCTGGGCAGGCGGCTTTGGCACTAACCCATGCTGCCTGCCCCTGTCCCTGATCCATGATCGCGGACCTGGTCAGGTGCTAACCCACGCTGCCTCCCCTGGTCCATGATCCTTGATTGCGGACCTGGGTAGGTGGCTGCAGACGCTAACCCACGCCACCTGACCCAGTCTGTGATCCGTGATCATGCCGTCTGCCCAGGTCCGCGATCCGTGATTGCAGATCTCGGCAGGCGGCTGCAGGCGCTAACCCATGCCGCCTGCCCTGGTCCGTGATGCCTGATAGGGACTTCGAGTCAGTGGTAGCTGACTCCAAGTCCTCATCGCGGACCTGGGCAAACGGCTGCGGGCGCTAACCCATGCCACCTACCCTGGTCCGTGATCCCTGATAGGGACTTCGAGTCAGCCACAGCTGACTCCAAGGCCCTATGGTGGACCTGGGCAGGCGGCTGAGGGCGCTAACCCATGCCGCCTGCCCTGGTCCATGATCCGTGATAGGGGCTGGCGGCGGCTGACTCTAAGACTCTATCTGGGACCTGGTCAGGTGGCTGCCAGCGCTAACCAAGCTGCCTGCCCCAGTCCACCATCATGGCTTGGATCCCACCAGCAGCGGGCACTGCCCCCTCCCCTTGCCATCTTTGCTGGGTTAATGTGCATATTTGCTTCTGATTGGCTGGTAGGCATGGCTTGTGGGTGTAGCGAAGGTGTGCTCAATTTGCAAATTACTCTTTTATTAGGTAGTATACCCAAAACATGGAAATAACCAATTTTATAGAAAGATCAATAGAGGAAGTAGTTGTCCTTAGAATATCATACTATTGAGCAATAAAACAAAGTATTCACATAAGCAATTATATTGGATCTCAAAATATGTCACATTAAAGAAACCAGTATTTGTTAAAAATAAAACACCGTATAGTGCATATACAATTATAAAAGGTATGAACTAATCTAATGTAAAGAACAAAAAATGAATAATTGCATGGAAGATTGGGAAAGTAAGAGAGATTATAAAAGGGCAGGAGGAAAATGTAGCCTGTGGGAAATGTAGGATTAGAGTTGTTGGTATGGAAAATAATCCTACAAACAAGAGAGGAATATAGTATTAAGCCATTATGCTCTGAGGCGTAACAACCAAGCACCAGATCACAGATCAGCAGAAGAGTGGGCCAGCGAGGTACAAGCAGGCTGCAGAGAGTTACAGGAGGGGGCAGGGCGGCAAGCTATGAAAGGGGGTGGGGGGTGGGAAGAGCTACAAGAGGGCGGGACAGCGGGTGGAGAGCTACAGGAGGGCAGTGGCCTTCTGGCTCACAGAGTCATGTGCAAGGCTACTAGTTGATACATAAAAATACAGGAATAAACTCAGCTTTCACCATGTACCTCAGATGGCTGGGTGTCATCCAGTGCACTGAAACATCCTGGTTCAATTCCAGGTCAGTGACAGCTTTACCTGGGTCCTCAGTAAGGGGTGTGCAGGAGGCAGCTCATGCATGTTTATCTCTCTCTCTTCCCCCTTCCCTCCTCTTTTCCTAAAAAAAATAAAAATAAAATAATGGTATTTTTAATAATAGTTTTTAAAAGCACAAGCGGTGCGGTTTTTATACTCAGAACTAAAAGTCTACTTTTGCCACAACTTGTTTATAGTGACAGGGACGCATCATTCTGACTATCAAACCTCAGAGGGAAGGTAGGAGAGGGTGGGGGTAAGGGAAAGAGAACAACCAAAGGACTTGTATGCATGCATATAAGCCTAACCAGTGGTCACAGACAGCAGGGGGTGGGGGCATGCATGGAAAGGGTTTTGGGATGGGAATGAGGGATGAGGACAAATATGTGATATCTTAATCAATAAAGATGTTTTTAAAAAGTTTTAAAAAATATATATTTTATTGATTTCTTACAGAGAGGAAGGGAGAGGGAGAGCCAGAAACATCGATGAGAGAGAAACATCAATCAGCTGCCACCTGTACACCCCCCACTGGGGATGTGCCTGCAATCAAGGTACATGCCCTTGACTGGAATCGAACCCAGGACCCTTGAGTCTGCAGGCCAACTCTCTATTCACTGAGCCAAACTTGTCAGGGCAAGAATAAGTTCTGTGTTTAGTATATTTAGAATTGTTAAATCAGTTTTCAACCCACCTGGTATGTTGGTGACAGATAATCATATTTCATGTGTGAGTTTCTCAGTTTTATCCTTATGTCAAAGCTCACCATGTAGTACACATTAGAAAAGTGTGGTTTGGGAGAAACCAAGATAGCAGCATAGGTAAACACCTAAACTGCTGCCTCACACAATTTCAAAACTACAACTAAAATACAAAACATCTATCACCCAGAACCACGGGAAAGCTGGCTGAGTGGAAGTTCTACAACTAGAAGGAAAGAGAAAAGAGCATTGAGACGTGAACGAGCGCTAAAAAGCTGAGGTACGGAGGCATGCGAATCAGGCTGGCGGAGGGCGAATGGGTGCGCTTTTTTCAACCCGAAGGGAGACAAGCTCCTGATTACTCTGAACTCGTTTCTGGGGAGATGCTGGGGACCCAAACTTCTATGGGGAGAAGCTGGACTGCCATTGAATCAGAAAGTGAGGGCAGCTTTCTTGCAGAGGTGCGCCCAGCAATCATTGTTTACTGCCCTGGGGCATGGGACACGGGGACTTGGAAACTCAGAAATGCCATCGCTGTTTGCCATGCCCTACCTTGTGACTCCCTGAGACCCTGCCCCGCACAATCTACAAACCCACCCAAGCTCCAAGCAGTGGGTTTTGCATATAAATTGCCAGCCCTATCGCAGCTTAACCTAACAAACTGCAGCTCTGGTCAGACAGCTCCAAAACCTCCAAACCCCAAGCAAAGAGGAAAAAACTGTAGTTCTCACTGTAGCTCCTGCTGGGTGGCCTCAGACAGTAGCTGACCTGCACCCCATTGGAGATCCAGAAGCTAGTGTATCTATTGGTCAGTAGTTAGGTAAAATTTATGTTTTAAAGTCAACTACACTTATAACAAACTTTTAAAAATGTTTAAAACTTTTCACTTTCCAATAACTCAGCTGTTTAATTATGAAGACTCTTGAGCACATTCATTGCTACTGTATCAGTATGCAGAAAATAAAATATGAGGTACTACTGAAATATCTTATGTCCATGTTCAAGTGCATCATTTTGGCAGTCTGACGTGCCAAACTGTGGTGTTGATGAGAGTATTTACACCAGTAATATGGTAAAATACTACAACCTAGACTTCACTTAATGTATTATTAAATGCTTAGACTTAAAGACCACCAGTAGAGAATGTGAAAAATGCAGATTAAACTTATAAGTGTATGGCACAAGTGGGATATAAAACATACATAAAGTAAAAATTGAGAAAAATTGCCCTAACCAGTTTGACTCAGTGTATAGAGGGTCAACCTGCGGACTGAAGGGTCCCAGGTTTGATTCTGATCAAGGGCATGTACCTTGGTTGCAGGCACATCCCCAGTAGGGAGTGTGAAGGAGGCAGCTGATAGATGTTTCTCTCTCATCAATGTTTCTAACTTTCAATCCCTCTTCCCTCCTCTCTGTAAAAAAAATCAATAAAATATATTTTTAAAAAATTGAGAAAAACTATTTTGTATATAGAATTCCAAACCAAGAATTCCATATGGCAAAGAAGTCACTCGAGTCATTGAGGAATGAGTGAAATTCAAACATGTTGTAAAGGCTGCACTCTCCTACTATTGGTTAGAATAAGAAATTAACTTTAAAAGTAGACAAAAATCCTGAGCAGACATTTTAACAAAGGAGATAAAAACAGTGTAAAGAAATGCATGAAGAAATGATCACCATCAAACATTTTTAGGGAAATGGAATTAAAACAAAAGCAAGTTAACATTATATTCACTGACGGGGCTAATATTTAAAAAGATTAACCTTACATTGTGCTGGCAGGGTTGCAGAGAAATGGAATTTTCATAACTGTGGGTTGGTGGGAAGGCCAAGTGATTGACCACTTTAGATCACAGTTCCCCATATGTTAAAATGTGACACACTCACTGACATTGGAACAGTTTGATCCCTAAGACATACACCTGTAGAAAGAATGGAATACAACATTCCCAGCTGTTTTATTATTTTTATTTTTGTTTTTAATATATTTTATTGATTATTTTACAGAGAGGAAGGTAGAGGGATAGAGTTAGAAACACTGATGAGAAAGAAACATTGATTAGCTGCCTCCTACATAGGCCAATGCTCTATCCACTGAGCCAAACCGGTTAGGGCCCAGGTGTTTGATTTATAAAA
This sequence comes from Eptesicus fuscus, assembly GCF_027574615.1. Classification (NCBI taxonomy): domain Eukaryota; kingdom Metazoa; phylum Chordata; class Mammalia; order Chiroptera; family Vespertilionidae; genus Eptesicus; species Eptesicus fuscus. Next base: position 47,495 of record NW_026557637.1, on the reverse strand, counting down.
TCCCAAACGTAGAAATAACTGAAATCATAGACAGCTCAATAGTTAAAGTGGTTATCCATAGAATACAAGATTTCCTAGAAATGAAAAATTAACTATTTACATAAACAACAGTGTTGAATCTCAAAATATCTGTGTAGCATGAAGGAAGCCAGTGTTTGTTAAAGAGAATTCACCTGATAGTGCCAATAAAATTATGAAAACTATGAACAACTCTATTGTACAGGAAGGTAAATCAATGCCTGCATGGAGGGCTGGGAGGCAGAAAGCTGACAAAAGGACTGGAGGAAAATACAGGGTGTGGCAAAAGTAGATTTATGTAGAGTTGTTGATACTGAAAATAATGCAATAATTAATAAATAACAACAAAATATAAACTCTTCATGGCTTCTTGTGCCTCATTTTGTTGGGTGTGATCATGTTCACTGAAAGCCACTGATTTGCTTCCAGGTCAGGGCACATGCCTTCTTGAATCCCCAATGATTGATCATGCAGGAGGCACGTGATTGCTGTTTCTCTCCCTCTCCTTTGCTTTCACTATGTAATAAAAATACATCTTAAAATATATAAAATAGTTACTTGAAAAAGATAATTAACTGTGTGTTTGGCATACTCACAACAATAAGCCTATTTTTTCCCCAACATGGATGTGGGTAACAGAGAAGCCTATTTCACCTGTGACGGTTTCTCAGCTTTACCCATTATGTTCAACCTCACCAAACAGTGCACATTAGAAAAGTGGATTTCCTTCTTCATCAGTAAAGCCTTGGAATGTGGTTCCATATAAATCCTAGATATCCCTCTGTTGTTATAAAATTAAGATGGCAACCCTATGTAGACACGAACATCCCTCTCCTCATTTCTTGGGTAGACCAGCCTAGCCTCAGTGGCAGCAAATATTGGCAAGCAGTGAAGACTATTACCATCAGCCCAGCTGGTGTGGCAAGGTGGTTAAGCATTAACTTATGCAAAATGAGGTCAGGGTTCGATTCCCTATCAGGGCATATGCCCTGGTTGTGGGCTAGAGCCCCATAGCAGGGCATGCAGGAGGCAGCTGATAAATGATTCTCATCATTGATCTCTCTCCTTTACTCTCTGAAATCATAAAAGTGTATATATTAAAAAAAAAAAACTATTGCCATCAAATTTAAGAGGAATGCTGAGTACTTACAAAAGACCCATCCTGGGACAGATTACAGGGTCATTCTTCCTCTACCTTTGCCTTCTTGCCTGTTGAGCAACTACCTTATGTGAACACCCCAGAGGAGCCAGGGAATACAGAATACCATTAGATTATTCTACCTGCCAATGACTTCAGCTACACGAAACAGTTTTGAAGGTCCAGAGAATGTCTGTACATAAAGGCCAAACAAGCCACAGGACCTGGAACATCTGTGGCCTTATGTTCAGAAGAGGCACTTATCTAATTTACTGCAGTCTTCCCCACTCACTCTTGAAACAGTGTTTCTGTCCTAATTGTGGTTCCACCTCAGAGACTTACAACAAATGACACCAGCCTATGAAATTTCACACTTCCTGGCACATGTCTCCTTTGCAGTACATGGAGAGCAGGATCCCTAAACATTGCTGAGGCTTATGTAATTCATACTGTGAACAGAGAACATGATTCATATTGGTCTCAGAGACAGAGCAAAGGTCTCCTTTTAGAGTGACCTATGCCCTCACCAATAATCAAGGCACTAGGCTGCAAATTAAATGCACAAAATCAGGTGGTTTTTCTTTCAAGGCCTTGGGCGGCAATAAATAATAAGGCAATATTGGGCAAAAAGTGATTTCCTGCCATTATGCTGTCCCTTCCAAACCACATAAAATTTGAGATAAACACAGTACCTATTCATCTCTATATGCTGAAAAATCACATTTATGTTTGCAAATCATCTGTGGCAGTGAATCAAACCAAAACTAAAGGTACAAATGTAAAAACACCTTAAATAAAGATAATAAGCCAGAGCACAGGAGAGCAAGGATTTGCAGGTTGGTGAATAAGAATCCCCAAAATTTATCAAAGCATAAGGTGAGTACCACTATGTCCCTGAAACAGGTAGCACTTCTTAGCTGAGAAGGGGTTCTCTGGATGAAGCCTGGGTCAGGTCCATTTTCTATTCATAGAGAAATGAATGAAGATACTGCCAACAGCTTGGAGGAAACATAATTACTTCAAGCAGAAGTGAGAACACAGAATACATTCCCCTGAGCACCCAGGGATGGTGACCGATGCACACTCCTCAGGTGAGTCAGGTGTTAGAGGTGAAATCTCTTCAGAGACAAACAGTCATAGTGACATCATTTGGGTCATAGTTCTAGGCATGTTAGCAAGTACAATGCAGCTCTTTCAAGCCTCACTTGTACCTCAAATTTATGAGGAATCTAGCAGAGTATATGTTCTCCCAAAAGGGGTTTACATTCATATAAAGGGTCTCATAGAGCCCCTTAAGTGTTCTTATAAGTGAGAAAAATAAACCATTCCTGCACATTTATGAGTTTTCTCCAGTATGAACTCTGTGGTGTCTAGTTAAATCAGACCTTTGAGTATAAGACTTCCCACATTCACTACACTCATATGGCTTTTCTCCAGTGTGAACTCTGTGGTGTTTATTGAGGGAAGCCCTTTCACTGAAATACTTCCCACATTCACTACACTCATATGGCTTATCTCCAGTGTGAACTCTGTGGTGTATAGTGAGGGCAGCCCTTACACGGAAATACTTTCCACATTCACTACACTCATATGGCTTTTCTCCAGTGTGAACTCTGTGGTGTATAGTGAGGCTATACCTTCGACTGAAATGCTTCCCACATTCACTACACTCATATGGCGTTTCTCTAGTGTGAACTCTGTGGTGTCTAGTGAGGTGAGACCTTTGACTGAAATGCTTACCACATTCACTACACTTATATGGCGTTTCTCTAGTGTGAACTCTGTGGTGTATAGTGAGGTGAGATCTTTGATTGAAGGACTTCCCACATTCAATACACTCATATGCCTTTTCTCCAGTGTGAACTCTGTGATGTACAGTGAGGCCATACCTTCGACTGAAGGAATTCCCACATTCACTACACTTATATGGCTTTTCTCCAGTGTGAACTCTGTGGTGTCTAGTGAAGTCAGACCTTTCGCTGAAGGACTTCCCACAGTCACTGCACTTATACTGATTTTCTCTAATGTGAACTCTGTTGTGTTTAATGAGAGCAGTGATTTCACTGAAGACCTTCCCACAATCAGTACACTCGTAGGGCTTTTCCGTAGTGTGAACTCTCCCATGTTGTAGGTGGTTGAAGATTTGTATACCCACTTTCCCACATTTATTATTCTCATTAATCATATCTCCAGAGCAGAGACCTTTCTGATAAGCAATTTTCTGTTTATGGCTGACAGCTGTTTCACATTCAACCCACTGGTGATGTCTTTTTCCACTGAGAAATTCCTGTGAAAGCTCATTGTTAATGTGTGGCTCCTCAGTGTTAAGAGTGGCCTGGTGCTGGAGAAGCCCTGAGATGGCTGGGGAGTCTACCCCAACCTCAGTACTAGCTTCAGGCACCCCAGATAAGTAGAAGCAGCAACTTGTCGCAAGCGAGGCACTCTCCATATCTTCTGTCCAGGGCTTCCCTCCACAGGCATCCTTCTGCTGCTGGTGAGGGTTTGCACTGAAACACAAGTCTCTCACACATGCATCACTTAAGAACACATTCTTCTGAAAGTATGCGACTTGTAACTCACTCAGGTGCAAAATATCTTTTAACAATGAGAAGCACGGCTTACACAGATGGGTCTTCTGAGTGGCTTGAGCTGTCTTGGAAGCCCTAACATGAGAATCTCCTACAGATACATTGTGCTCAGAATAGGCCTCCACATCATCCATTTTATGCCAAGGACCTGAAAACAGAAGAATGATGCGGAAATAAATATTGGCAGTGGTAACAGGGGGAAGTCCTATTATAAAACTATATTGTATATACTACGTTGGTTTCATGCAATTGGCTGAAAATAAAGACCTGCATGATGGCTTAATAAGAGGCCCCTGTGAAGTTCTTGACCACTGAAGATCATAAAACAGGGGAGATTTCAACAGAAATAGAGCAAAAACATGGCAAGCACCACATGGAAGAGAAGCAGACTGTCCAGCTCATTCTGCTAATAACAGCATTCAGTAGATCTTCTCTGCTGGTGACACGGGCAAGCAGTGCAGAAGGTTGGTTACATCTCATTCCAAGGAAAATTCAATAAACAAGTAGCTGGTGTTTGAGGGGTGTCTAAGCATGTATGTGATCCTCATAACACTTGCATAGGTCCATGTTGTAGTATAATGCAGAAAGAAATGTGAAGAGGAGTAGGTGATGTAAAAAGGACACAAAGGCAAAGACAGCCAAAACTAAGAAGTTACTGGTGAAATGACAAGTCAGCAAAGTGTCAAGTGTGGAAAAGGAAAGTTATAAATGAGGGGTGGCCATTGGAAACTACACCAATTGCCGTCGCACAGTAGTAGGTTCCTAGTACAATGTGAACATCATTCTAATGTCCTACTTCCCAGTTGCCACTCAGCAGGGCCAGGATCCTCTTAGTTCCAGGGTTCTCCCTGCAACTCCTTTTATAGAAATATGTACAAATTAAATATACCAAGTATAATTGAAAGACAATAGAGGGGATCAGCCATCACTTGTTCATAGCATTCGGCAGCAATAGTATTCAGAGAAAGTAATATTGCAAACAAGAGTTGAAGGAGGGCCTTATAAGAACAGCCCTTGGTTTATGTATGTAAAGATGAAACTGGCAAGGTGACTTTTTATATAACCTTCTGGCCCCAAGATTATGGCCAGAGGGATAGCAAGGTCACCAAGAATAATTTGGAAGTTTCCAAGGACTTGTTTTTAAAGTGTTTTCAAGTCTGACCGAGAACTCTGACATTTAAAAAAAAAAAAAAAGAAGATACTGGCACAGGAATTCACCAAGGTCCTTATCAGGAAAGTGGCAGAAGTAGAAGCCATGGATCTGGATATAGTTACCCTCCCTGGGAGTGGAAGAGCAAGAGAGACCCATTAAGCTGTCTGTTGACACCCAGACACTTGCAGTTTTGAGACAACTGGTGTTAGGGAGGTTTATGGAGTCCATTGCTGAGGACTCTCCACAGAGCTCAGCACTGGTAGCCAAAGCCCATTTGACAAGACAGTGGGAGAAATTAGCAGAGCCCATGGTCTGGCTTTGAGAGAGAGTGCTATGTCTGGAGAATATATAAAGAATGGGCATCGGGAGGAAACCGAGATGGCGGCATAGGTTAAACACCTAACCTACAGCCTGGCACAACAATTTCAAAAATACAACTAAAAGTCAAAACGGACATCATCCAGAACCACAGGAAAGCTGGCGGACTGAAATGCCCACAACTAGAAGGAAAGAGAAAACCACAAGGAAAATCAGAGGAGCCGTAAAAGCCTGAGGTATGGAGACACTGGTGGAGACACGGGTGGGCGCGCGTACGGGGAGGACGGAGCCGGAGAGGAAGGGGCTGCTGAGTGCCTGGCCGGCATTCTCTAGCGGGAAGGAGATTAAAGCTCCAGATTGCGCTGAACCCCAGCTCTGACTGCACTGAACCCGTTCCGGGCGAGATCCTGGGAAGCCAGGCTCATACTGGGGGAATCTGGGCTGTAAGGCGGAAACACAGAGGAGCGGCGAAAGGCAGAGCTCCAGAGGCGCACACGTGAATGCGCGCAGAGGACGGACTGTTGCCTGTGCTGCTGAATTGCCCTAGCGGGAAGGAGACAACAGCTCCTCCGGACCGTGCTGAACCCCATTTCCGACTGCACTGAACCCCAGTTCCGGGCGAGACCCTGGAAAGCCAGGCTCATACTGGGGGAATCTGGGCTGTAAGGCAGAAACACAGAGGAGTGGCGAAAGGCAGAGCACCGGAGGTGCGCTCGGGAATGCGCACAGAGGATGGTCTGTTGACTGTGCCGCTGAATTGCCCTAGTGGGAAGGAGACAAAAGCGCCAGACTGCGCTGAGCCCCAGTTCCAACTACACTGAAACCCAGTTCCAGGCGAGAATCTGGGAATCCAGATTCATTGGGGGAGAGACTAGACTGTTTGGCAGCAGGGGAAACTCCAGGGCGCCTTTCAATCAGAGTTGTTTGCAGGGTGTACAGAGGGACACTGAGACCCAGGAACCTCATAGGGCAGAGCTGATGGGAAGCCAAGGCTGTAGGCTCCACCCTGAAACTCCACCCCATCCAAGCTGAGCACAGAGGCTTTTACAATTTTGCAAGTCTAGTTAAATAAGGCTGTCTCCCGGCATAGACACAGCTGATCCTCACAGCCAATTGGACTGGAGGTCAAATCCTCCCAGTGTACCAACAGCAATCAAGGCTTAACAATACCAAGACTTTGCACTCAACCCACAAAGGAGGGTTCCAAGAGCGATCACCTAGGGAGATTGGGGAAGCTGAGCTACGGGACCCCATAGGTCACCGACCACACAAAGCCACTCCATCAACATAGGGAGGCAGCAAAAAGATGGAGACACCGAAGCAGGTCACAAATAGAAGGGATGAAGGAAAGTAAACTAATGGATGACACACTGTTCAGAACCACATTTATAAGGTTACTTAAGAATCTTCTGGAGGACCAAGATGGCAGCATAGGGCAGACGCCTGATTGTTGCCTACCATAACAATTTTGAAACTACAACTGGAAAACAGAGCAGACACCATACAGAACCACCGGAGGGCTGGCTGAGCGGAGACTCTACAACTAGAATAAAAGAGAGGGGGACGCGGGATGATGCTGATGCCGATGAGCCAAAGATCACACTTTAAGAACTACGGCTGTGGTGACACAATGGCGGCCTGGAACGTGCTCGGCGCGGTTCCCCCAGCGGTCTCCGGCTAAGGGGATGGCTCCGCTCGCTGCCGAGCACGGACAGACGAGCCCCTGGGGGTCATGGGGTGGGAGACTCTGCGCCTGCTGACCTCCAAGTCATTGGAGAATCTCTGCGCCCCAGAAGCGGCCAGGTGCACACGCCCGGCGACCGGCCGCCGCTGCAGACCCGAGTGCTGTCGCAGCAACCTTGGACCAGCCCGCCACCACGCACCGGGCGCACCGGAGCCTCGACGAGCCTGCCGCCCAACAAGTTCCGTGGCAGCCGCCCCGGAACTTTGAGAAAATGGCCGGAGGAATTGCTAAGAAGGAATTGACCGATGGGAGTTGGGATCGAGAAGACGAGGCCCCGCTGGGTCCCAGATCCAGGTGCGCTCACCCGGCGACTGGTCGCCGCTGCAGACACGAGTGCCGCCGCAACGACCTCGGACCAGCCCGCCACCGCGCACCGGGTGCACTGGAGCTTCGCTGAGCCCGCCGCCCAGTGAGTTCCGCGGCAACCACCCTGTAACTTTGAGAAAATGGCCGAAGGAATTGCTGAGAGGGAATTGAGCGACAGGAATTGGGATCAAGAACACTAAGCCCCGCTGGGTCCCGGGTGCCGGTGAGGCCGCGTGCCCCTGGGTCCGGGCGAGGCCACGCGCCCCTGGATCCGGGTGAGGCCACGCGCCCCTGGGTCCGGGTGTGGCTGGGTCCCGGGTCCGGGTGAGGCCATGCCCCTGGGTCCGGGTGAGGCTGGATCCGGGTCCGGGTGAGGCCGCGCGCCCCTGGGTCCAGGTGAGGCCACAAACCCCTGGGTACGGGCGAGACCAAAACAGAGGGAGTCGGACCTGCATTACCACCATTTGTCCACCATCCAGAACTGAAAAGTCAGTGCTGACATGTACACATAAGGAACTGGTGGATATTGAAATTGGGTCTCAAAAGAACTGCTGGTCCAGAAAGAAACTCACTACAGACTGATTCATTTGCCTGTCAGAGTAACTATTATTGCTCGTCTCACATTCGGTTCTTATAAGTATATTTCTAGTAACACATGATCTCACTCATCTAGGGGAAATGATGAACAACATAGACTGATGAACAAGAACAGACCCAGAAACAAGGAGGCATCGATCGGACTGTCGGGCCTCAGAGGGATGGTAGGGGAGGGTGGGGGTAGGGGGGAGAGATCAACCAAAGGACTTGTGTGCATGCATACGAGCCTAACCAATGGTTAAGGACAACAGGGGGGTGCAGGCATCCGTGGTGGGGAGGGGTGTGGGATGGGAATGGGGGGATGAGGACAAATATGTGACACCTTAATCAATAAAGAAATTAAAAAAAAAGAATGGTCATCACTTCAGGACACTAGGAGAAATGTGAAGGTCTTACCTACGAATGATACAAGTGCAAACACTTCCAGCATCACATCACAGTACAGATGTTTCTGAGCCTCATCAAGGACCTCCCACTCTGCCTGAGAGAAGGCAATGGCCACGTCCTCAAAGTTCATATCCTGTCATAATGGAGACAGTACATGCTATGATAAGATTCTCTCTTAAGATTCCAAGTTTGTCATACTCCCCACCCTGCACATCCATCTGCTCCCCTACACTCCACATCAGAGAAGATAGCAGGCCTTGGTCCCATTAAAGTCAATCTCTCTTTATATCATTACTAATGCTGTGTCTCCCCACAACAATAAAGGCAGATGAACAGATACAAGATACATGTGTCTGATCTTCAAATGTGAGTCACAATGTCCCCTTTCAATAACAGTGGGTGTCAGGACAATAGGGTAGGAAAAGATGTTGCACAGAATGGGAATGTGATGGATTTGACACTGGTCTTGTCAGGCAATATCCACGTTGTCCTCCAAATTGTCCCTCCAAGACACCAAACAACATGGTAATGCCCAAGGCACTTCTGACTTCAATCCCAGTTTGCTGATGCCATCAATTTGCATTACCTGCAGCCCATAGTTGTTTGATCCACACTTGTCTCACACAGCTTCATTCCCAAAGGCACAACTTCACTGGTAACACAAATAAGCCACGGCGAGGACAGGGTGTTTTGTAATTAGCTTCTTTCCCAAATTCTAGTTTACCACCTCTGTAATACATTTCTCTCTCACCCTTCTCTCTTCTCATTTCCCCATGCCATTGGGGATTTTCAAGTGCAGGTGACACTGATGTATGCTATCTCATTCTTTTTATTTTTTATTTATTTATTATCATTTATTTAAAGATATCTTTATTGTTCAGATTATTATAATTTTTCCTCTTTTTTCCCCCCATAGCTCCCCTCCACACGGTTCTCACCCCACCCTCTGCCCTTACTTCCGCCACTATCCACATCCATAGGGTATACAATTTTTGTCCAGACTTCCCGCACCCCCATACAGCTTTCCCCCTGAGAATTGTCATTCCACTCCTTTTCCATTTTCCTGATTCTATTATAGTCACCAGTTTATTCTGTTCATCACATTTTTTATTCACTTGATTTTTAGATTAACTTGGGTTTTATTGTGTGTTTTTTTTTAGCTTTTTTTTAAATAAATCATTATTGTTTGGATTATTACAGGTGTTCTTCTTTCCCCCATAGCTCCCCTCCACCTAATTCCCCACCCCACCCTATGCCCTTACCCCCTGCCACTGTCTTCAACCATAGGTGAAAGATTTTTATCCAATCTCTTCCTGCACCCCTCATACCCCCTTTCCTCCGATAACTGTCTGTCCCCTCCCTTTCTATGTCCCTGATTCTATTATATTAACCAGTCCATTCTGTTCTTCGGATTTTTTATTCACTTGATTTTTAGATTCACTTGTTGGTAGGTATGTATTTGATGTCTTTTTGTTGTTCATAATTTTTACCTTTACTTTTTTTTCTTCTTCCTCTTCTTAAAGAATACCCTTCAGCATTTCATGTACTCCTGGTTTCGTGGTGATGAACTCCTTTAGCTTTTTCTTGTCTGTGAATCTCTTCGTCTGACCTTCAATTCCGAATGAGAGCTTTGCTGGGTAGAGTAATGTTGGTTGTAGGTTCTTGCTGTTCATCACTTTGAATATTTCTTGCCACTCCCGTCTGGCCTGCATAGTTTCTGTCGAGAAATCAGCTGACAGTCATATGGGTACTCCCTTGTAGGTAACTAACTGTTTTTCTCTTGCCGCTTTCAAGATTCTCTCTTTGTCTTTTGCCCTTGGCATTTTAATTATGATGTGTCTTGGTGTGGTCCTCTTTGGATTCCTCTTGTTTGGGGTTCTATTCACTTCCTGAACTTGTAAGTCTATTTCTTTCACCAGGTGGGGGAAGTTTTCTGTCATTATTTTTTCAAATAGGTTTTCAGTATCTTGCTCTCTCTCTTCTTCTGGAACCCCAAAAATTCGGATGTTGGTACGCTTAAAGCCGTCCCAGAGGCTCCTTACGCTATCCTCACACTTTTGGATTATTCTTTCTTTCTGCTTCTCTAGTTGGGTGTTTTTTGCTTCCTCATATTCAAGATCATTGGTTTGACTCTTTGATACGGTGATCTACAGTTGAGTTTCTGTATATTCTTTATTTCAGACAGTGTTTGCATAATTTCTGACTGGTCCTTTTCCATTTTTTTGGTATTCTCATTAAGGTCCTTGAAGGTCTCTTCAAGTTTCTCAGCGGTTTTTAGAAGATTCTTGAGTAACCTTATAAATGTGGTTCTGAACACTGTGTCATCCAGTGGTTTACTTTCTTCTATCTCTTCTACTCATGACATACTTTGTTGTCTCTGCATTTTGGCTGTCTCCCTGTGTTGATGGAGTGGCTTTGTGTGGTCAGTGACCTATAGGAGCTGGTAGCTCAGCTTCCCCAATCATCCTAGGTGGTCGCTCTTGGTACACTCCTTTGTGGGCTGAGTGGAAAGTCTTGGTGTAGTTAAAAGCCTTGATTGCTGTTGGTACACTGGGAGGAATTGACCTCCAGGCCCATTGGCTGTGAGGACCTGCTGTGTCTATAATGGTAGCACTGCTGCGCTGGAGATACGCTTGTGGTACAGGGCTTGTTTGAGTGGGGCTTTGGTGCTCACTGAGTCCGCCTCCAGAATGTGTCACTTATGGATGTGAGGAGTTGAAATCTGGTGTCTCACACTGACCACTAGGTGCATTGGCTTCTGGATCTCCAATGGGATGCAGTTCAGCTGCTGTCTGAGGCTACCCTGCAGGAGCTACAGCAAGAATTGCCATCCTCTCCTCCCTGCTTGGAGCTTGGAGGCATTGGAGCTGTCTGTATCGGGTTGCAAGTTTACTACTTTAAACTGCAATAGAGAAGGCCATTCATATGCAAAACCCGCTGCTAGGGGCTTGGGTGTGTTTGTAGATTGTGCAGGGCGGAGTCTCAGGGCATCACTAGGCTAGGGCGTGGCAAACAGCAGTGGCTGGCAGTGAGCCGCCTCCAATCGCGACCCCACAACCGCGTCCCTGCCGTTCGCGCCCCGTTGCAGCCAACAATTCTACCTCCACGCAGCTCTGCTAGTAAGCCACCCTCACTGCGACCCAATGGCACACAGCCCAGTCTCTCCCCAGAATCTGGATTTCAGTGAGATTGGGGGCTTGTCTGTCTTCAGATTGAAGAAAGCAATGCCCGCCTCCAGCTGGACTCTGCTGCCAGCTCGTATCGCGAGTGCGCTCCCCTATACCTCAGTTTTTCAGCGTTTGTGCCCTGATTGCGCCCGTCTCTTTTGGTCTAGTTGTAGAAGTTCTGCTCAGACAGCTTTCCCGTGGTTCTGGGTAATAGGCATTCTTTTAGTTGTAGTTTTGGAAATTGTTGTGGAAGGCTGCAGCCCAGGTGTTTATCTACGCCACCATCTTGGATCTCTTCCCCTAGATTCACTTGTTGATAGATATTCATTTGTTGTCAGAGTTTGAATCTTTACCTTTTTCTTCGTCCTCTTCTTAAAGAATACCCTTCAGCATTTCATATTATACTGGCTTGATGGTGATGAACTCCTTTAGCTTTTTCTTATCTGTGAAGCTCTTTATTTGACCTTCAATTCTGAATGACAGCTTTGCTGGGTAGTGCAATATTGGTTGTAGGTTCTTGCTATTCATCATTCTGAATATTTCTTGCAACTCCCATCTGGCCTACATAGTTTCTGTTGAGAAATCAGCTGACAATAGTATGGGTGCTCCCTTGTAGGTAACTGACGTATTTTCCAGCATATAAGACGACCCCCAACTTATTCAGTTAAAATATAGAGTTTGGGATATACTTGCCATATAAGTCTACCCCTCTTCCAACGCACACCAAATAAAAATTAAAGAAAAAAAAAAAAAAACAGCCAAAACCGGTTTGGCTCAGTGGATAGAGTGTCGGTCTGAGGACTGAAGGGTCCCAGGTTCGATTCCGGTCAAGGGCATGTACATTGGTTGCAGGCACATCCCCAGTAGGGGATGTGCAAGAGGCAGCTGGTCGATGTTTCTCTCTCATCAATATTTCTAGCTCTCTATCCCTCTTCCTTCCTCTCTGAAAACATCAATAAAATATATTTAAAAAATTAAAAAAAACATCAGATTTGATTTCAATATGATCATTTTAATTCAAATGCTTATGACATGCAGGTACTTAGCAGGAAAACTGTCACTTATAAACATAAGGCTGTTTGTCATCAAATATGTAAACATAAAACAGTGCAAGTGGATTAAACTTTTCCTAATTCACTCTAAACCTGAAAGGATGGATAAGACAATAAACCCATGGGAGCTGCCATGCTGTTTGTTTTCTAAGCTGTCAACCAAACTGGAACTGATGATGATAGAGGAAGATAACAAACAATAGAGAGCCGACACTGGTTTGGCTCAGTGGATAGAGTGTCGGCCTGCAGACTATAAGGTCCCAGGTTCGATTCCAATAAGGGGCATGTACCTTGGTTGCAGGCACATCCCCAGTAGGGGGTGTGCAGGAGGCAGCTGATCGATGTTTCTCTCTCATCGATGTTTCTGACTCTCTATCCCTCTCTCTTCCTCTCTGTAAAAAATCAATAAAAAAACAAACAAACAATAGAGAGTAAGTGCCGGACAAGTCCCTGGAGAGGCAGAGAAAGAGGTATGGTAATAGGATACAAGGGCAGGCCAGACGGGTGAAAGAGGCATGTTTTTCTGGGCACAGCTCTATCTCTTTTTTCCATACCCTGGGCATCCTGGATGCCTGCAGCTTGCTCCGCCCTTCACTTACACCTTGCCGGTGAGGCACCCCATCACCTTGTCATCAGGACCGCATTAAATCACATCTTTCTATGAATCCTGGTGAGTAGATTTTCTTCTAACATACTTGTACAGCGCCACCCTTGCTGCTTTCATATGGTCGCCACATACGTTGGGGGGGAGCTCAAAACTGGCCGTGGCTGGTTTTCGAGGTGCCCAGATGAGGCCCAGCTGTGAAGAAATGCAAGCTGCTGTGGGGCCTTGTGCCTTCTTTGGATGTTCTAGGTCTCATTGACTCAGCAGAAGTTTGTTAGGTAAGTTTAGATTTCAAAGGACCAGGCCATTCATATGCAAAAGCCTCTGTGCACAGCTGGGATGGGGCGGAGTCTCAAGGTGTAGCAAACAGCAATGGCTTCCCATCAGCCCTGCCCTATGAGTCCCCTGGTTCTCAGTGTCCCTTGGTAATTGCTGCAAGCACCTCTGAGAGAAAGCCGCCCTCAAGTTCTGCCCGATGCCAGACAGTCCATTTTCTCCCTGTATGAGTCTGGGTCCTCTGAGTCTCGCCCAAAACTGGAGTTTAGAGCAGTCGGGAGCTTTTATCTTCTTCCCACTCGAAAAAGACAGCCATGTACTTAGTTGCCAGCCCTCTCTGCATGCACATCTCTGTACCTCTACCTTTACTTCCGCACCTCCTATGAGTCTCAGTGTGCTTTTCTCTTTCCTTTTAGTTGTAGAATTTCCACTCAGACAGCATTCCTGTTGTTCTGGATGATGTCTATTTTGTCTTTTAGTGGTAGTTTTGAAGTTGTTGTGCAAAGCAGTGGTTCAGGTGTTTACCTATGCCGCCATCTTGGTTTCTCCCTGCTATCTCATTCTTATTGTTCACATGGTCAGCCCTCAACAAGAAATGGCAGGTGGGCCCATATATGGGCTCTAAGCTCTGAACCTGGCATGAAGCACCACAGCAACCCATCTTGTTAGAAATTATCGTAAAATTACCTATCTACAGTAATAAAAGGAAAATATGCAAATTAACCATCATTCCACTACACCCACCAGACAATCAGAGCGAGTATGCAATTAACCCAACAGAGATGGAGGTTAATTTGCATACACAGGCACAGAGTGAAGACTGAAGAGTGTACAAGGAAGAGGGTTGGAAAGTAGGGCAGTCCCGCAGCGGCGGGAGATGGCGGAGGTGGCGACAGAAGGCTGCAGTGGCAGGTGGGAGGCGGCGGCAGGAGGTGGGAGGTGGGGTGGAAGCTGAGAGACGACAGGAAGTGGGAGGTGGTGGCAGGAGGCAGCGGCAGGAGGAGGCGGGAGGCAGGAGCTGGCAGGAGGCAGCGGCAGGCAGTGGGAGTCGGGAGGCAGCAGCAGGCAGCGGGAGTCAGGAGGTGGGAGGCAGCGGCAGGTGGCAGGAGGTGGGAGGTGGGATGGAAGGTGGGAGGCGGCAGGAAGCAGGAGGTGGTGGCAGGAGGCAGTGGCAGGAGGTGGCAGGAGGCAGCAGCAGGAGTTGGCGGGAGGCAGCGGCAGGCAGCAGGAGTCGGGAGGCGGCAGGAGGCAGCGGCAGGTGGCGGGTGGCGGGAGTCAGGAGGCGGCGGCAGGCGGTGGCGGCAACTGCCCTCCCCTGGTCGCCCCTAACTGCCCTATCTTGCCATCCTGGTAACCCCCAACTGCCCTCCCCTGCAGGCCTGGGTCCCTCCAAACTATCCACCCCTGCAGGCCTGGTCGCCCCCAACTGCCCTCCTCTGCTGGCTTGTTCCCTCCCAACTGCCCTCCCCTGCTGGCCTGATCACCCACAACTACCTTCCTCTGTTGGCCATCTTGTGTCCACATGGGGGCGGCCATCTTTGGCCACAAGGGGGTGGCAATCTTGTGTGTTGGAGTGATGGTCAATTTGCATATTACTATTTTATTAGATAGGATATAGTAGGTCCTTGGGTTATGTCGGAGGTCTGTTCCTACGGCGCAAGGCAATACAATTTTCATCGTTAGAACACACCTACATAAGCACCTACATCACTTACATGGCACACATACACAATAGTAATGAAGTGAAACAGTAAAAAAAATTTAAAAGAAAGAGAACATTTCCTGTCCTTTACTTGTGGTAAATAAATAATGAAAAACATAAAGCACATCTATATATATATATATATATATGTATATATATATATAGAACCCTAATATGCAAAGAGACTGAACAGGGGAACGAGAATGACCGGTCACTATGACACACACCATCCAACCTCCTATGGTCCCCCCCCCTCACCCCTCCTGCTGGCAGGCCCTGATCGGCCTGGCCTCAATCGACCTAGCTCCAATCAGCACTGATCGCCAGTAGGTCTAGGGACATTACCGGTGCATGAATTTTGTGCACCGGGCCTCTAGTATATAAATACAAAGGTAAATTCTGTATTATCCTTATCTTTACTACTGTTGTTGGCTTGTACACTGGGTGTTTAAAAGGGGGGAAAGACAGGCTTACACTAGGCTCCTGGGGCGAGGAGGTCTGAGAGGCAGAACCTACAGAAAGTGCGTAAGATACTGGGTCAGGTGAGTCCAGAGAGGTAGAACCTGCAGAAGGTGCTAGAGATCCTGGGTCAGGTGGGTCTGGAGAGGCATATGAGGTAGAGGGTATGGGATCTGTTACAGGCCTCTCTACCTTCTAAATATAATGTCCAAGGCTAGTTTGGAAGGATACCTTCACCTTGTAACACCGCAGGCTATCCATGACCCCTCTGGCAACCTTAGTGTACCTGTAAATGTTGGGGTCCTGAGCCTCAAACCTTGCCAAGGCATCCTCTATCACGGCAAAAGCCCCTAATTCCTTGCTTGTAAATCTCCTGGGCTGTGGGGTTGGTGTGTCTTCCTCTTCAATTAAACGCTTTTTCCATAGATAGCTCTTCTCCATGAGATGCCAGCAGTTCTGTGATATCCTCACCCTCCACCTCCAAATCAAGCTGCTTACATCAATTCTTGATGACAACCTCAACTGAATCCTCAAAGCCATGGAAATCATTAACAAACTGGGGACACAATTTTTTTTCCAAACAAGATTCAAGTTCATCTGCTTAACTTCATCCCAAGAATCAAAAAGGTTTTTTGCAGTAGCAAGAACATTGTAAAATTTCGAAAAGTCATTGAGAGTCAACTCTTTATCCTTCTCAGTTGCCCTGAAAGCCATAGTAAATGTCCTTCAGAGGTAGTAGGCCTTAAAAGAGGCAATGACACCTTGGCCCATAGGCTGGAAAAGGGAGGTGGTGCTAGGTGGAAGGTAAATTGGATCAAAGTCATTCAAATCGGCAGGGTGACAAGGGGCATTGTCTAGCACTAGCAACACCTTAAAGGGCAGCCCCCTTGAAGCACAGTAAGTAGTCCTTCACTTCTGGCACAAAATGGTTGGTGAACCCGTCCTCAAATACGCTAAGTGTCACCCATGCCTTCTTGTTAGATTTCCAGATGACAGGTAGTTGACCCTTCCATATGCCCTTGAGTTCCCTTGGATTCTCAGCCAGACATACCAACAAGGGCTTCAGCTTGAAGTCACCAGGAGCATTAGCCCCAAGTAGCAAAATCAATCTCTCCTTGCTGGCTTTAGGGCCTGATACTGTCTTCTCCTCCTTGGCAATGTACATACGTGTAGGCATATGCTTCTAGAACAAGCCTGTCTCATTCACACTAAACACTTGTTTATCACAGTAACCCCCCTCCCTAATTATCTTAGCCAACGCAATAGGAAAATCACCTGCTGCTTTAGCATCACCACTAGCAGCTTCCCCTCGCACCTTAACATTATGCAAATTAGGATGAGCCTTAAAACGCATAAACCAACCTTTACTATCCACAGTCTTCACTTTTCCTCCCCTTTTCTTTTTTCAAGGACTCAATCTTTTAGCCTTCTCCTGAATCAACATCAGGCTAATTGGGATACGCCATTGATGCTGCTCATCCAGCCAAAGCCCTAATAATCTTTCCATCTCAATAATGAGACCACTACGCTGCTCTGTAATCACAGTTGATTTCATAGGAGCAGATCCTTTCACATGTTCAAGTATATGCTTTTTATCACTGATGATCAGAGACAGTCATATGCCTTAAGCCAAGCAACTGGCCAAAGTGCGTCAGTGTTTCGCCCTTTTCCGAGTGTCTTATTATGTCTACTTTCACTTCCATTGTGATGGCTTTCCTTCTTTTTGTAGCACTGCCATCAGAAGAATCTGCCTTATGCTTAGGTGACATAAGAAAGGGCAAAAAGTGCTCAAAAGAACATTACAAATGAAAGAGAGCGAATGAAGCACAATCCAAAATGGCTTATAAATGGCGACTGAACGACAGCATCTTCCTAGTATCGTGCCACGTGACATATTCATCGGCTCCACTCACCAACTTGTTCCCATGCAAACTTCGTGCAAACGCCTTACATTGAAATAGAATCTTTTTATATATAAATAAATGGGAGATGGTGACAAAACGACGAAAAGACGTACGTGGATGTAAACAGAGGACTATCTACGGACCTGTAACCCCCGCAAGCCGCTGTCCCAATGCTGGAGCTGAGAGTGAGTACTGTATTTTCTGGCGTGTAAGACCCCCAACTTTTGAGAAGATTTTCCTGGGTTAAAAAGTCATCTTATACGCCGGAAAGTACGATATATATATAGAGAGAGACCTATTTTTTGTTCCATTAATTTTATACATTCTTTGATTAACTCTTGTAATTGATCTGACCAGGGTTGGAACTTGCAACCTTCCATTACTGAAATTATTCACTGACCCATTCAGCTGTTTGGCCTCGGTCAGACATATATGACATTTTAAGTAAAATAACCCAATAATGTACCTGAGAATAGATAGACACAAAAACCATCATGATGACAGATAGTGATGGAAGGCTAGAATAGGATTCATGGGATTTCATTATTGCCTTCTTTATAAGGAAATATTTAAGGTAATCTATTTCAATGTCAGACTGAATTATTGCATCAATTATTTTATAAACCGAAAATGAAGCACTGATAAGGGCGGGAGGAACTTGGTATCAGCAATGCAGGCATGCAGGGAAACACCAAAAGTGTATGTGTTTTTTTTTCTAATGTCCACTTTAAGTCAATTTTACTTAAGTCAATCTTTAAAAAAGGTTTAAACTTGATGCTTCCCAATAATTTTGCTTTTTATTATGAAAATTTTTGAACATATTTGGTGCTACTGTATCAGCATATTGGAAATAAAATAAAATGATGTGCTACTGAAATATTTTCTCATGTCCATGTTTAGAGCCATCATTTTGGTCGTTTGAACCTCACAACAATGAGAGTTTTTACACCAGGGATATTAATAAAGATTATAAAACTAGACTTCATTTGAAGTTTGAATGCTTAGACTTAAGTAAGAATGGTGGAGAATGTTACCAATGCAGAGTAAACCGGTGAGTGTATGATATAAGTGGGTTTAAATCATATCTAGAAAAAATATGGGTAAAATTTTTCCATTCCAATATTCAAATCCTATGGTTTCATATACGTAGCAAAGAAGTCATTTGGTCACTGAGGTATGAGTGAACTTCAAATGTTCTTAAATTGTGCACTGTCTTCCTATTGGTTAAAATAATAAATTCATTTTATATATATACTAGAGGCCAGGTGCATAAATTCTAGCACTTGGGAGGGCCTTTTCCTCAGCTTGGCCTGGCCCTCTCACAGTCTGGGAGCCCATGGGAGATGTTTGACTGACGGCTTAGGAGCGGGCCTAAGCCATCACTTGGACATCTTTATCACTGCCGTGAATGCGGGAGAGGCTCCTGCCATCTACACTGTACTTCCCAGCTGTGAGCCCAGCTTCTGGCTGTGTAGAACTCCCCTGTGGCAACACACTGACCACAGGGGGAAGATCCTGGGTTGAGCATCTGTCTCCTAGTGGTCAGTGTGCATCATAGCAACCAGTCGTTCCACTGTTCAGTCTATTTGCATATTAGCCTTTTTATTATTATGTATATATTTAAAATATATTTTTATGGATTTCAAAGAGGAAGGGAAGGAGGGAGGGAGGGGGGGAAGAAGAGAGAGATAGATAGAGAGAGAAACATCAATAATGACAGAATAATTGATTTCCTACACACACCCCACTAAGGATGGAGCCCACAACCGAGTATGTGCCCTTGACGGGAATTGAACCTGGGACCCTACAGTCCACAGGCCAATGTTCTATCCACTGAGGCAAACAAGCTAGGGTTCATTTTATATTTTTAATTTTTTATTGTTGAAATAATTATTTATGTCCCATTTTCTACCAATTGACTTCTCCAGCTAAATACAAAGTCATGCAAAGGAAGGGTCTGAATCCAAGAATACTGTACCCAGCAAGACTATCAATCAAAATTGAAGGTGAAATCAGGAGCTTCACAGACCAAAAACGGCTAAGGAAATTTATTACCACCATACCAGCAATGCAAGAAATGCTACAGGATCTGCTGTAAAAAAAAAAAAAAAAAAAAAAAGAAAGAAATAGGAAGTGAAGAAGGAACACAGAGGTAAAGAATAAAAATGGTGAAAAATAAGTACCTACCAATAATAACTTTAAATGTAAATGAATTAAATGCCCCAATCAAAAGACACAGGGTAACAGATTGGATAAGAAAACAAGACCCATATATCTGCTTTCTACAAGAAACCCACCTCAGAAAAATAGATGCACACAGACTGAGGGTAAAGGGATGGAAAAAGATTTTTCAGGAAAATGGAAATTAAAAAAAAAAAAAAAGCTGGCGTAGCAATACTTATATCTGACAAATTAGAACTCAAAGTGAAGGACATAACAAGAGATAATGAAGGCCACTTCATAATACGAAAGGGAGCAATCCAACAAGAAGAAATAACTCTGGTAAACATATACCCATCCAAAACAGGAGCACCCAAATACATTAAATAAAATAAAATAAAAAAACCTACTGGAGGATATCAAGGGAGAGATCGACAGCAATACAATCACAGTGGGAGATCTTAATACCCCACTATGACCATTGGACACATCCTCTAAACAAAAAAATCAGCAAAGAAACATCAATCCAAAATGACTCACTAGACCAGATGGAATTAATTGACATCTTCAGAACATTTCACCCCAAAGCCACAGAATATACATTCTTCTCAAGTGCACATGGGTCATTTTTAAAGACAGACCATATGTTGGGACATAGGCAAAGTCTCTTCAAATTCAAGAAGATAGAAATCATATCAGGCATCTTCTCAGATCACAGTGGCATAAAACTGGAAATCAACTATAATAAAAACAATCCAAAGAAATCAAACACATGGAGACTAAACAGCATGTTATGAAACAATGACTGGGTTACCAGAGAGATCAAAGAAGAAATAAATAACATCATGGCAACAAATGACAATGAAAACACAACAATCCAAAATCTATGGGACACAGCGAAAACAGTCTTGAGGGAAGATCACAGCTCTACAAGCCTAGTGCAAAACACAAGAAACAATGGTAATAAATTACCTAACCCTACAACTCAAAGAGATACAAAGACAGCAACAAGAAAAGCCCAGTGTAAGCAGAAGGAAGGAAATAATAAAGATCAGAGCGGAGATAAACGACATAGACACCAAAGAAACAATACAAAAGACAAACAAAACCAAGAGCTAGTTCCTTGAAAGGATAAACAAGATTGATGAACCTCTAGCCAGGCTCGAAGCAAAGAGAGAAGACCCATATAAACAAAATCAGAAATGAAACAGGTGAAATAACAACAGACCCCACTGAAATACAAAGAATTGTTAAAAAAATACTACGAACAACTCTATTCCAACAAACTGGACAACCTGGAGGAAATGGACATATTTCTAGAAAAATATAACCTTCCAAAACTCAATCAGGAAGAATCTAAACATCTCAATAGGCCAATAACTATGGAAGAAATTGAAGCAGTCATCAAAAAGTTTCCAGAAAACAAAAGCCCGGGTCCAGACCACTTCACAGGGGAGATTTACCAAACATTCAAGGAAGAACTAAAACCTATCCTCCTCAGACTATTCCAAAAGTTTCAAGAGGAAGGAACACTTCCAAGCTCCTTATATGAAGACAGGAGCACCCTAATACCAAAACTAGATAAAGATAACACAATGAAAGAGAATTACAGGCCAATATCCCTCATGAACATAGATGCCAAAATCCTCAACAAAATTCTAGCAAATCGGATCCAGCAGTACATCAGAAAGCACATACACCATGACCAAGTAGGATTTATCCCAAGAATGCAAGGATGGTACAATATCCAAAAATCAATAAATGTGATATATCACATAAATAAATTGAGAGATAAAAATCACATAGTCATATCAATTGATGCAGAAAAAACATTTGACAAAATCCAACATCCTTTCTTGATAAAAACTCTCAGCAAGGTGGGAATAGAACAATCAAACTTCAAAATAATAAAATCTATATATGATAAACCCACAGCTAACATCATATTCAATGGGCAAAAACTAAAACCGTTTCCCTTAAGTACAGGAACAAGACAGGGATGCTCACTCTCACCACTCCTGTTTGACATAGTACTGGAAGTATTAGCCATTGCAATTAGACAAGAAGAAGAAATAAAAGGCATCCAAATTGGAAAAGAAGAAGTAAAGCTGTCCTTATTTGCAGATGACATGATATTGTACGTAAAAAGCCCCAAAAGACACCATCAAAAAACTAATAGACTTAATAAATGAATTCGGCAATGTAGCAGGATACAAAATTAGCACCAAGAAATCTGTGGCATTTCTATACACCAATAGTGAACTTACAGAAAGAGAGACTTAAAAAGCAATCCCATTTACCATCAACACCAAAAAAATTATGATACCTAGGAATAAACTTAACTAAAGAGGTAAAAAAACCTATACGCGGAAAACTAAAGGACATTGAAAAAAGAGATAGAGGAAGACGTAAACAGATGGAAGAACATACCATGTTCATGGACTGGTAGATTCAACATCATTAAAATGCCCATACTACCAAAGCAATCTATAGATTCAATGCACTTCCCATTAAAATACCAATAGCATATTTCACAGAGCTAGAAAGAACTCTCCAAAAATTCATCTGGAATAAAAAAAGACCCTGAATAGCCACAGCAATCCTGAGAAAGAAGAATAAAGTAGGAGGGATCTCAATACCAGATTTCAAGCTGTATTACAAAGCCACTGTTCTCAAAAAAGCCTGGTACTGGCACAAGAACAGACAAATAGACCAATGGAATAGAATAGAGAATCCAGATAGCAAACCAAACCATTATGCTCAATTAATATTTGACAAAGGAGGAGTCAAGACAGTCTCATTAATAAATGGTGATGGAAAATTGGACACATACATGCAAAAAAATGAAACTAGACCACCAACTTACACCATACACAAAAATAAATTCAAAATGGATACAGGACTTAAACATAAGACAGGAAACAATAAAAATACTAGAGGCCCGGTGCACAAAATTCATGCACGGAGGGGGATTGTCCCTCAGCCCAACCTGTACCCTCTCCAATCTGGGACCCTTCGAGGGATATCCGACTGCCCATTTAGGCCAATCGGGCCTAAATGGACAGTCGGACATCCCTCTCACAATCCAGGACTGCTGGCTCCCAACTGCTTGCCTACCTGATTGCCCCTAACCGCTTCTGCCTGCCAGCCTGATCACCCCCTAACCACTCTGCTGCCAGCCTGTTTGCCCCCAACCTGCCTCCTCTGCTAGCCTGGTTACCCTAACTGCCCTCTCCTGCAGGGGTGATCACCTCCAACTGCCCTCCCTTGCAGGCTTGGTCCCTCTCAACTGCCCTCCCTTGCAGGCCGGGTGCCTCCCAACTGCCCTCTCCTGCTGGCCATCTTGTGGAGGCCATCTTGTGTCTACATGGGGGCAAGATCTTTGACCACATGGGGGCAGCTATATTGTGTTTTGCCATGATGATCAATCTGCATATTACTCTTTTATTAGATAGGATAGAGGCCTGGTACAGGGGTGGGGTCCAGCTGGTTTGCCCTGAAGGGTGTCCCTGATCAGGGTGGGGTTCCCTTGGGGCATGGGGCGGCCTGAGAGAGGGGCCTGTGGTGGTTTGCAGGGCAGCCACGCCCCCTGGCAACCCAAGCTGAGGCCCTGGTATCTGGAATTTATTTACCTTCTACAATTGAAACTTTGTAGCCTGGAGCGGAGCCAAGCCTGTGGCTCCCTCTGCAGCTGGCAGCCATTTCTGTTGGGGTTATAATTGAAACTTTGTTGCCTTAAGCTTTGCTTTCCCTGTTGCCACCGGCAACCCTGGCCTATTCTCTCAAGCTCCGTTCTGCCGCCATTTCTGTTTGAATTTGTTTACCTTCTATAATTGAAACTTTGTAGCTTGAGTGGAGGCTTAGGCCTGGCAAGGGCAGGTGGAAAGCTTGGATTCCTCTGTTATCTAGGAAACCTTGCTCTCTGTGGCTGTAGTCATCTTGATTGGGTTAATTTGCATACTCGCTCTGATTGGATGGTGGGCGTGGCTTGTGGGTGTGTCAGAGGTATGGTCAATTTGCATATTTGTCTATTCTTAGGTAGGACTTAGGGAATCCACAGGCAGCAAAATCTCAGACATATGCCGAACAAACTTCTTCACTGATACTGCTGCTAGGGCAATGGAAGCTAAAGACAAAATAAACAAATGGGTCTACATCAAAATAAAAAGCTTTTTCACAGCAAAAGAAACCATCCACAAAACAACAAGGGGGGGTGTTGAGAACAAATATGTGATACCTTAATCAATAAAGTAATTAAAAAAACAACAACAAGAAAGCCCATGGTATGGGAGAACATATTTGCAAATGTTATCACTGATAAAGGTTTAATCTCCAATATCTATAGGCAACTTATACAACTTAATAAAAGAAAGATAAATGATCCAATAAAAAAATGGGCAACGGACCATTTTTTTTACTTTAGAATTTTTTCGAAAGAGGACAGAAGGAAGGACAAGAGACACATGAAAACCTGCTCAAAGTCACTAATTATGCAAGTGATGCAAATCAAAATGACAATGTGGTACCATCTCACACCTGTCAGAATGGCTATCATCAACAAATCAACAAACGACAAGTGTTGGGGAGGATGCGGAAAAAAAGGAACCCTCATGCACTGCTGGTGAGAATGCAGACTGGTGCAGCCACTGTGGACAACAGTATGGAGTTTCCTCAAAAAACTGAAAATGGAACTCCCATTTGACCCAGTAATCCCACTCCTGGGAATATATCCGAAGAAACCAGAAACACCAATCAGAAAGGATATATGCACCCTTATGTTCATAGCCGCACAATTTACAATAGCTAAGATTTGGAAACAGCCTAGGTGCCCATCAGCAGATGACTGGATCAGAAAACCGTGGTACATCTATACAATGGAATACTATGCTGCCATAAAAAAGAAAGAATTCTCATCTTTTGCAGCAACCTGGATGGAATTGGAGATTATGCTAAGGGAAATAAGCCAGTCAATGAAAGAAAAATACCACATGAGCTCATTCATTTGTGGATAATAAAGAACATTATAAACCGATGAACAAAAAGATAGATACAGAGGCAGTAAAGCATCAAACAGAAGGTCAAATTACAGCGGGAAGGTTAGGGAGAGTTGGGGGAGATAAGAGATCAACCGAAGGACTTGTATGCATGCATATAAGCATAACCAATGGATGCAAAACACTGAGGGGTGAGGGCACGTATGGAGTGGGGTTGAGGGGGCAATGGTAAGATATGTACACATATAATATTTTAATAAAAATAAATTAAATATTAAAAAAAGAAAAATATGCACTACTGTGTTCTAATGGAGGGAAAAATCAATGCCTGCATGTAGGACAGGGGAAGGTAGAGAGAGAGTTTGTAACAGGGCAGAAGGTAAATATAGGGTATGCCAAAAGTAGGTTTAGAGTTGTTGGTATGGAAAGTAACCCAATTAAAAAATAATACAAGAATTTACTCTGCCTTGGATAGTGTTGCTCAGTTAGTTGGGCATTATCCCCTACACTTAAAGGCCACTAGATCAGATCAGGACACATGTCCTCCTCAAACCCCAGTAGAGGGTGTGCAGGAGGTATCAGATTAACACATGTCTCTCACATAGATGTTTCTCTTTCTCCCCCTCCTATTCTCCTAAAAGAATCAATAAAAGTAATGTTTAAAATACTTTTTAAAAATAATGAATTTTGTGTTTTGGGCACTCACTACTGTAAACCAACTTTTGCTCCACCCTGTACATTGGCGTCCAATAAGTTCGTTTCATGTGTGACAACTTCACAGCTTTATATGTACATCAAAGCTCACCAAATAGTACACATTTGAAAAGTATAGTTTGTTGCATGTCAGTTCTCATATCCTGGGAGGAACAGCCTTGCCCCAGTTACAACAAATATTGGTAAGCAATTTAGACTATTACCATTAGAATCCACAGGAATGTTGACTGGTTACAAGACACATCCTGCCATGAAGGTATGGGCTACTGAAGATCACAAAACAAGAAAGACCTCAAACAAAATATGACACACACGGCAAGCAGCACATGAAAGAGAAGCAGCTCATTCTTCTATGAACAGTGTTCAGCATGGTTTGTCTGCTAGTCACATGGAAAGCTGTGCTGAAATAGGGTTATGTCTCATTCCAAGTAATCTATCTATCTTACCTAATTAAAGAGAAACATGCAAATTAACCATCACTCAACCATACCCACAGCAAAACAGAGGATGCAAATTAACCCAAGAAAGATGGAGGTTAATTTGCATATTCACGCGCAGAGCAGTGTGAAGCCTGCTATTAGGGGAAGGAGGGCGGCGGAGAGAGCTACTGGAGTGGTGCCTGACAGAAGCGAGGACTTGCCGGCTCCAGGAGGCCCAGGAGCAGGGACGTGCCGGCTCCCGGGTGGCCGGGGAGAAGGGACTTGCCGGCTCCCAGGCGGCCGGGGAGTGGGGACTTGCCTACTCCCAGGCGGCCGGGGGGAGGGGACTTGCCGGCTCCGGGGTGGCCCAGGGAGCGGGGACTTGCTGGCTCCCAGGATGGGAGTGAAGCCAGGGGCCTATTGCACCTAGTATATATATAAAAGGTAATATGCAAAGCGTCCCCTCGGGAGTTCGACCAGGAGAGCGATCGCTCATTATGACCTGCACTGACCACCAGGGGGCAGTGTGGAACATGGTGGGTGACCAACAGCAGAAGCAGGGCGCTGAAAGAGCGAAGGAAGAAGTAGGGGGGGTCCGGGGGGGGACGACCATGCAGTGGCTGTGTGCATGTGGCGAGGGATGGAGGAGTTGGGGAGGCAGGGAATAGGATTGGCCCTGATCACCAGCCAGGGCTAGGGACCCTATCCATGAAAAATTTCATGAATGGGCCTCTAGTATTCAATAAATTATTGGCTAGTGTTCAAGAACTATTTAAGCTTGTATGTGCATCTCATATAACACATGTGCAGGTCAATGTTAGAGAATACTGAAGATGGAGCTATGCAGAGGAACAGGTGATGCAAAAAGGCCACACAGGTGAAGGTAGTCAACGGCCAGGAAGTCACAAGTGAAATGACAAGTTAGCACAGTGTCAAGGATGGCAGAGAAAAGGTAGAAATGTGCTACTGCCCATGGTACTTGCACCTAAACACTGTTGGAAATGAGCAGGTGCTTGGTATCATCTAAACACCAACCTAATATCATATCTAGCCCACAGTTGCAACTCAACAGGGCCGGCCTCTTCTGAGTCCATCCTGCCTGTACGCCCTGCACATTCTTTTCTACAAATATGTACAACAGAAATATTCCAAGTATTAATGACAGACGACAGAGATGGGCAGCCAACACTAGCCTAGAGCAATTTTTCTTGCAATCATATTTATTGAAGATAATATTACAAACAACGGAAGTGTGATCTTGTAAGAACATTTCAAGGTTCATGTAAGTAAAGACCATAACCTGGCACAGGCAGTCACCAAAAACCTTTGGCTACAGGAAGGAGGTAGAAAGGGAAGCCATGGATCTGGACATAGTGACCCTGCCAGGGAGAGGAATAGCAGGTGGGACCCATTAAGCTATCTGTAAGACTCCTGACTCCTAGACACATCCTGCACTGTCTGAGGCAATGTTTGTGGAGTCCTTCACTCAGGGCTCTCCACAGACCTCACCCATGGCAGCAACAGCACATTTGACATGACAGTGGGGAAAATTAGCAGAGCCCATTATCTGGCTGTAGAAGAGCGAAAGCTACATCAGAGGAATAAAGGCAGAGAGGACATAATCTCAGGACATTGGGAGAATGTGAAGGTCTTACCTACAGATACAAGTGCAACAACTTATAGCATCACATTGCAGTAGATAAGTCTCTGAGACTCATCAAGGAGCCCCCATGCCTCCTGAGAGAAAGCAATGGCCACATCCTCAAAGTTCATATCCTGTCATAATGGGAATAGTACAGCCCAGGGTCAGATTCACTCCTAAGGTTCCAACTCTGTCATATTCCCACCCTCCACATCAATCTGCTTTCTCCACTCCACCACACACTAGAGAAGACACCAGGCCTTCATTGCATGAAAGTCACTGTCATCTTATATTGCTACTGTTATTTGGTCTTCCCACAATAAAGGCAGTTGAGCAGATAGAAGATAACTGAGCTCTGGGATTCACATGTACGCCACACTTCCTCTTGACAGTAGAGTGCGTGTCAAGAACATAGAGTAGGAAGAGATGTTGGTCAGAAAGGGAGTATGAGTTATTTGATACTGGTCTTGTCAGGCAATACCTGTGTAGTCCCTCAAACTGTTCTTCAAAGATACCAAATACATTGCGTCAAATTTCACCTTTACAACCACAATCCCAGAGTGCTGAGGTCATAGCTTTGTATTACCTGTTGCACATAGTTCTTTGAACAACACTTCTCTCCCACAGCTTCATTCCCAGAGGCACAACTTCAAAGGTAATGCAAATTCGCCACGGCAAGGACAGGTTGTTTCCTAATTTCCTTATTTTCCAAAATTATAGATAACCATCTCCGTAATCCATTTCTCTCCTACTCTTCTCCCTTACCCATTCCCATGGAGATTTTCAAGCCTGGGGAACACTGATGTATACCATCTCATTCTTAACCATCAGTGTGTCATCCCCATTAATAAAAGAAAAGTGGATACATAAATGTCATCTAAGCCCTGAACCTGGCAGGTAGCACCAAAACATCACCATTTTCAGGCAATTATCCAAAAAGTACCCTTATTTTATCATCCAGACTCCACCAGAAATGGACTTTCCCTTCTTTCACTCTTATGTCAATGTCTGGGTGCTCTGGCCATGAAGTCACACTCCCTCTCCAAGTGCTCATCACTCTTTCTACCACAATTCTCTCACACCTGCACTGCTACAGTCCCACCACCCATAGTCATCTCCTCACCCGCTTACTTATTATTTAGCATGTGTGGTCAAGAGAACACTTGCCAAATTCAAGCAGGATCAAGTACTGCCCAGACTTTGATAGTCCACAATGACAGAGGCAGCCTTGAGTCCTGCTATGTAGACCTCTGTCCATGACTGTTTTTCCCTTAAATTTAACGTATAAAGAACCACAGTCAGATCTCACATACCCAGAGCCCACCTCCCGTGGTGCTGCACTTGATGTCCTTTCACCAGTCACAGCCAACATCTCTCCACTTAAATGTTACTCAAGTCGAGCTGTGCTGGCCCATGCTTTGTGAGTCTCACAGATGACCATTCAAGCCGCTAAGCTAATCCACAAAACGGACTGTTACTCCCCCATTCAGGCCACACTGAGAGTCACAACAATATCCTGGTGAGGGTTTAGAGAAATAAATATGTACCAACCCAATCTCATCTTGTTTGAATTACTCTGTGGCCTCCAATTAATCTCAGGTACACTCATCTTTTAAAGGCCTTGGTCACCTCAAAACCATTATCTCTCCCCGACACTCTACGTGACAACTCTGTCACTGCGCTGTGTTGTGACCCACCTCCCACCAGCAGTGGACCCAGCAGGAAAGCTAACACTCAGGCTCACACTGTTCCTTCTGAACTACTGCTAACATTACCTTCCTGACCATGATTCCCTGTATTAAAGTGATCTACATCCCTGGCTGATGTCTGAGATGGTTGACCATAGTCCATGCACTAGTGAGGTCACATGACTGGGTTGTGGGCTGGACTCACAGTAGGGTTTGTGCAGGCAGCAACTGATCCTTCTATTTTGCTCATCACTGTTTCCCTGTCTCTCCCTTCCTTTCTACATCTAATATATATATCCCCCCAAAACATACCTCTCGGTTCCTGATTCAGCTCACTCCTCACTCCAAGCCTTGGCACATTCTGGAACCTATGTCCTGGAGGACTTCCCACTCATTACACTGGTTGACAGAAAAAAGGTCCACTTCAAGAAGCCCTAGCCCTGGCCTTAGGATTCTGGGTTTAGTGTTCATTCAAAGTGCCCAGGCCCAATAGCTATAAGAGCAGCTGGATAGGCCTAGGAGTCCATTCTATCAGAGGCCACAAGTGTGTGAGACCCTGAAATAAGCTCCACAAGCCCATACACCTAATCGATTCTGTATTTGCAAAAATTCATGGAAATAAAATGGTCTGTTGAGAGCCTGGCAACAACCAGGCTCGGGCTGGTGAGTACCCTTGCCCAGCCCAGAGGCCAGGTGCCCTCCAGATGCCTGTATTATCTCAGGACTCAGTCCTCAGTGCTCACTCTTGCCAGTTACCTTGTAATTTACAGGACTTCCCCTTCCTGTCCACAACCACTGTCCTCTGTCTTCTAGTCTGTTCTTCCTCTTAGCAATGTTAGGGAAAGTTAGAACCCTACCTCAGAAAATGTCCCTCTTTTTTTCACAATCATCTATGCTCCCAGCGTTTGAGAATGAAAGTAAAACTCCTCGTGCAAAATCCACACCTCATCTCTCTGTTGCCTTTAGATCCCAAACAGGCCCGGGTTTCCTAAGCCTCCAGGCTCAGCCCCACCCCGTGTCCTTACAAAGTGGCATTGCAGCCTGTGGCCCTCTTCCCCCCTTTACACCCTGTGTCACTCAGAGGCGACTCACTGTTCTGGAGGCGGCTTCCTGGGCTGCAGTAACTAACTAAGAGGCGCCAGTCCCCTAGGCTGGGGGGTTCAATGGGGTCAGGCTGAAAGAACGCGGTAAGCAGAGAGGAGTCTGGGAGGCACGGAGGCCCCAATCCCGGCCTGTTGGTGCTCAACAAGCTTCAGACACATCCTGCACAGCAAGGACGCTGCCTCCTGGGGTCTCCTACTCACCACGAGTGGGCTGAAGCCTGAGAGTCCTGGCAGAAACTGAAGAGGTCAAAATGCCCGCCAGGAAGAGGAAGGCGGAAGTCCCGCCCTAACCGGATGTACCTACACAAAGTACCCTTTAGCTCCGCCTACATGATCGCATTCTTTTCTGGGTAAGGTAGTTTTCTCAAACGCCAAGGGGAGGGCTAGCATCCCAGCCAATGACATTGGTGAGTAAAGGTGATGTGGTTCAGCAAGTGGCCCTGGGGAAGGACAAGATGGGACCAGAGGCCTGGTTAACTGGAACAGATGGGCAGACCTCCCAGGAGAGGGGTGTGGGGAGAACTGGGAGAGATCCCCCAAAGAATATATGCACAGGCGACAATGGGAGACATCTGTATTACTATCAACGATCAAAAATACATTTAAATTTTTAAAAAAATATATAATATAGCCCGGCTGGTGTTGCTCAATGGTTGAGCACTGACCTATGATCCTTGAGGTCCTGGTTCTATTCCTGGTCAGGGAACATGCATGGGTTTTAGGTTCAATTCTCAGTTGGGTGAGGGTGGGGACGTGTAACAGGCAGATAATTAGTGATTCTCTCTCATCATTGATTCATTTATCTCCCACCCTTCCTTCCTCTTTCTTAAATCAATAAAAATATTTTTAAAGTATATACATAGGTTTCAGGCTGAAAGCAGTTGGGTCAATTAGGCACTTGCTCTGAGTCTCCTGTTCGGGGCGCGAGTCTGTGCTGTGGTCACTCACAGTGGGTTCGGGACACAGGGGAGGCAGGCCTGGGACCTACTGGCCGCGAGCCGGACCAGATTCCGACTGGGATCCAGAGGAGCGGGAGCTGCAGGAGGTGGAGAGGTACCGGCTCCTTCCCGGGCCCTCGGCCTGAAGCAGGTACCCTGCTTCTTCCCTCATCAGAGGCGCAGGAGCAGGTGTTCACTCCTTTGGGACCAGGGTCCCTTCACAAGGAACGTATGTCATCGCCGTTTAGAGAGCTCAGCTCACCTTGCTCAGGGGCTGCTGTTGTGGGTGTTAGATTTCCAGGGCCTTGAACAAAGAGAGGAGGGCTGGGCGCTCCCTGATTTAGTCCAGAGGCTTCAACCACCCATGTTGCTCCCACGCATAGCTTCTGCCACTGGTTCTCTCCGCCAGCACCCCAAGACGATAGAAAAAAGTCATCCTGTTCCAGAAAATTCAGAGGCAAATGGAGCCGCGAGGGGCCCCGCCCAGGACTCTGATCAGGGAAGCCAGGGAGCAGATCCGGTATTTACATGAAGAATTTCCAGAGTCCTGCTCAGTTCCCAGATTGGCTGAAGGCTTGGATGTTATCTCCGATGTGACCAGAAGGGTTTTAAAAAGCAAGTTTGTACCCACATTGGAGAAGAAACTGAAGCAGGATCAAAAAGTCCTTCAGAAAGCTGGGCCTGCCCACTCGCTCCACCAGCTTCCAGGCCCTGGGGATGCCTGGGAGCTGCTTTCTGCAGGCCGCCCTGTGTCAGGAGCTGAAGCCTCATCCCAAGGCCACGGTCACAGCACAGCTTTGAGAGTGACAGAACCCAATACTCAGAGTAGAAACACACCGAGGAGACAGAAGGGAAGGAATAAAGGAGTCCAGAGCCTGGAGAAGGAAAGCTTTGTGTCTGTTGCTGCAGCCCAAGGTCAGCAGAGAGAGCTGCAGAAGTACTCCACCAGTGGTGGTGAGGGCGCCAGAGGCACTGACATCGGTGAATTGCCAAGTGCAAAGGAGCTGGAAGCACTGAAGGCAAGAGAACTGGTTGAGCAGAACTTCAGCAGCAAGGTGTTCAGAGGAGGCAAGAGTTCTTTGATGACAATGGGAACTTCCTGTACAGAATTTGAACTGGAGCCTGGCTGGTGGAGGTGTCATGTAAAACAAAGCTGAGCGAGCACATTTGAGCTGCCTGGATTTCTGTGTGTGGATTGTCCATCTTGGAAATGATGAGCCTGAAAATGGGAGGAGCTGCTTGGATTTCAGTCTGACAAGGGACAGTGAACTCCACAGAAGAGATGTATATGCGGGCAGCCTGAATAACAGGCTAGGTGTAGTCTAGCTCCTGGAGCATGGCTCCTGGTCTGACCATGTGGCTATTCAGTACTCACCCTACTTTCTTAGGCTTTCTATGTGTCAAAACCAGCCTGTGTCACATATGTTAGGAGTTTGTTGTCTTTACAATATGTGTGTGGGAGGAATTGAAAAGTGTTCCTTCTGACATTGGTTACTTCTTGATTAATGAACACTAACAGTTCTGGAGCTGCTTAGTCAATTGGTTGTATTCATTTTGTGCAAAGTAAAGTGAAATGCAGCAAAAAAAAAAAAGAGTATATACATACATGCATAGTCCATGGACATAGACAATAATGTCCGCCTAGAAATGGTGGGGGCAGGGGAGAGGGAGGCAAAGGGGGATGAGGATGGGGGAAATTGGGTCTATTTGTAATAGAGTCAACAATAAAATGATAGTTTGCCCACATGGCATGGCTCAGTGGTTGGGCATGGACCCATGAAACAAGGTATCTCTGGTTGGATTCCAAGTCAGGGCTCATGCCTAGGTTGGAGAGCTCCATCCCTGTAGGGGGCATGCAGGAGAGAGCTGATCAATGATTCTCTCTCATCATTGATGTTTCTCTGTCTCCCTCTCTCTCTAAAAAAAATCAATAAAAAAAGAAGAGTGTTAAAATTGATTTGATTCAACTACACCCATTTGAGTGAAGACCATCACGTTTTCTCCCAGGTCCTCTAAGCAAAATCATGCCTTGGTCTGTTTTGTAGAAGATGTCCCAGGCATAACTGTGTTTAGGAACAGGAAGCAGCTGGAGCAGGTCAACCTCACCTTTGTCTGTAGTGTTAGAGTTCATTACTTTATGTTAGAAAAGATTTCAAAAAAAAAAAGAAAGAAAGAAAAAATATTTCACTGCAGGAGTTCAGAAGATTTTGAGGGTACATTAATTGAAACTGGGGATAATGAAAAAATGTAGGCCTTAAGATAGCACAGGAAACAGCAAAGAGATAGAACAGGAAACAGCAGGCTCCTTGGACTCTCTAGAAACATTGTGGGAAATAAATGAGCCAAAGTGAGGCTGCTGTTAGCTCCCGGGGCATTCAGAGTAAATGAGGCCTTGAACGCAGATTCAGGGGTTAGGCCAGGATGAGCTGCCACTGCTCATTGCTACCCTGGTTGCAGGTTGCGTGGGATCCCTGAAAATCTTAGGAGAGGCGGGGAAGTGTGGTTCAGTGGTTGAGTGTTAACCTATGACCCTATAGGTCACTGATCAATTCCTGGTCAGGACACATGCTCAGGTGGTGGGCTGGATTCATATTGTGGAGCATGCAGAAGGCAGCCTATCAGTGATTCTCTCTCATCATTCATCTTTCTCTCTAAATATATATCCTTCCTCACTGAAATCAATAAAATTATATTTTTGAATGTATATTTTAAATCAATTACACCTACATCAAAGTTAAAAAATAATTAAAACTTGTCACTTTCCATTATTTTACTATTTTATTATGAATGTTCTCAAGTATATTTGTACCTACCACATCAGCATGTTGGAAATAAAATATAATGATGGGCTACTGAAATATCCTAGCAGGCTCATGCTCTGTGCCAACATTTTGTCATTTTGAAATTGATCATGATGAGAGTATTTACCACCAGGAAAATTGACAAATAGTACAAATCTTAACTTCACTTAATTTACTATTGAATATTTTGACTTGAAATAAATGGTGGAGAATGTTAGCAACATAAATTTAACTTAAAAGTGTATCATTCAAGTGGGCATTAAATTGTGTATAAGATAAAATGTGAGAAAAACAATTTTCCTTCCAGTATTCAAAACATATAGTTCCAAAAGGAAAAGAAATCAGTTGAGTCCTTAAGGAATAGGTGAAGTGAATAGAGATATCTTAGATTCAGAACTGTCCTCCTATTGATTAAATCCTGAATTCATTTTAAAAATTGCAAAAGTTTCAGACCAGACCTTTCAATAAAAGACATAAAGACAGAGTAGATAAATGCATAAAGAAATGCTCACCCTAAAAATTTCCTATGGAAATGCATTAACAAAAAACAACAAGTTTATACTGATTTTTGGGCCTACAATTTTAAAATATTAAAGATAGCATGTGTTTACAGGGATAAAGAAAAAGTAGAATTTTCATTAGTGTGTGTTTCTGGGAAGGCAAAGGTAATGAGCATTTTAGATCACAGTTTTGCATATTATCATATGATAATATGCAAAACACGTACCTACACTGTAACATTTAGGTAAGTAAAACATACATTTATATAAATAACTCAACACAGTATTTCCAGAAAATTTATTTATAATAACCTAAATCAAGAAATAACAAAAACCATAGAAAGATCAATAAAGTGATAATACACAGAACATAATACTACTCAGCAATAAAAAATAACATTTCACATAAGCATTAGTGTTCAATCTCAAAATAACTGTGTAGCATGACAGAGACCAATATTTGTTAAAGAATGAACACCTTATAGTGTTTCAAATTTTATGAAAAATGTGAACTAATCTTGTAAAGGAAGGAAAATCAATGAGTGCATTTACGGTGAGGAAGGCAGAAGATAGATTATTAAAGGCCGGAGGAAAATATAGGGTGGAGTAATGTAGCTTTAGAGTGTATGAAAATTAATTCAATAATAAATAATAATAGAAGTATAAACTCTTCCCTGGCCATTGTACTTAAGTTGGTTGGGCAACAACCCTTGCCATGAAAGGTCACTGATTCCATGCCAGGAAAGGGAACATACTTGGATGGATGCCCTGTAGGTGGCATACAGGAGGCATCTATTTGAGGTTTCTTATATCACCATTCCTCTCTCTCTCTCTCTCCAT
This sequence comes from Eptesicus fuscus, assembly GCF_027574615.1. Taxonomy (NCBI): domain Eukaryota; kingdom Metazoa; phylum Chordata; class Mammalia; order Chiroptera; family Vespertilionidae; genus Eptesicus; species Eptesicus fuscus. Next base: position 12,283 of record NW_026557637.1, on the reverse strand, counting down.
TTCTTTTTTTAAAAATCAATGAACATATTTTAAATATATAAAATACTTATTTAAAATAGAGAATAAGCTCTTTGTTTTATAAACTCACTTCTGTAACTCTGCTTTTGCCCTAAACTGTATATGGGTGAGAAATACATTTATTCCACATGAGACGGTTTCACAGTTTCATCCGTTTGCCCAAGCTCAACAAATGGTGACATTAGAAAAGTGTATTTTGTTGCATGTCAGTTATAAATATACCTAAATAAAGCCTTTAAAAGAGCTTCCAAATGAAGACCTAGATATCTCTGTCTTGCTAGAAAATTACAATGACAACCCTATATGGGCTCTACCATCTCTCTTCTAATTTCCTGGGAGGACCAGCCTTGCCTCATTGGCAGCAAATATTACAAACAGTGAAGACTATTGCCATCGGAATCAACACGGATGTTGACTGGTTATAAAGACACATCCTTGGATTGACTACAGGATTATCCTTCCTCTAGCTTTTAGATCTTGCTGATCAGGAAACCTTGAGGTGAATGCCCAAGATGGTCCAGGGGAATCCAAAAAATTGTGAGATTATTTTTTCTGCCAATGACTTCAGCCACAGGAAAGTTTTGGAAGCCCTGAGAATGTCTGTCTGCAAAGATCACAAAGCCACAGACCATTGGTCATTTGTGGAATACAATCATAAGAGGCACTTTTCATCTAATGCAATTTTCCCACTCACTATGAGTAAAGTGATTATGTCTTAGAGGTGGTTCCATTTAAACCTCAGAGTCATACAAAGATGACACCAGGGTATGAAATTTCATACATCATGTCACATGGCTCCTTTCCAGTATGTGGGGAAGAATTCCCCGAAACATTGTTGAAAATTATGCAATACACACTGTGACAAGAGACTATAAATAATTTTGTCCACAAAAAACACAACAAAGGCGTCCTTTCCAGGGTGACCATTGACTTCAGCAATAATAGAGGCACCAGGCTGCAAATTAGAACTACAAAGTCATGCAGACAATTTTCAAGGCATTGGACAGCAATTCAGAAAAGCTAATATGGGACAAACAGTGATTTTCTGCCATTATTATGTGCCTGCAAAAGCACAGAAAGTTTGGGACCCATTCATATCTGTTCACCTCTCCACGCTGAGAGATCACAACTTTCCTTTCTAGTCATCCCAGGTAGTGAATATAAGCCCCCAAATTAAAGGTACAAAAGAAAAAAACACCTTTACTGAAAGATCATAAACCAGAACAGAGGACAGCAAGTGGTTTGTAAGTTAGTGAATTAGAACCTGAAACAATTCATTACAGCATAATGTGACAACCACAATGTCCCTTACAGAGGTAGCAATTTTTACCTGAGAGTGGGTGCTCTGAATGAAACCTGCGTCAGGTGTATTCCCTAGTCAGAGATAAAGGAATGCAGATACTGCCAAGAGCTCAGAGTAATCATAATGTTCTCAAGAACAAGAGAGAATACAGAATAAATTTCCCCTGAGCACACAGGGGTTGTGACTGATGCACACTCTTGAGGTGAGCCCGGTGTTAAGAGGTGAAATCTCTTCAGCCACAAATACTCGCTGTGACATCAATCGGTTAGTAGGTCTGTGCATGTTAGCAAGTGCTTCGAGTGTCCCACGTTTGGCCTCCAGTTGCGAATGTCTCCCTCACGACCCGTGTGTTTCAGGGTTCAGGTTCATGGTTCGGTTTCTGGTGGAGGCCTCACACAAATGAAAGAGACTAGAAAATAATAATTTGGCAATATTGGGGGCCAGGCAGAAGCCCAACTCAAGGGGGAGGACTCCCTTTGCCCTGGCCTTGCAATCCCTTTTTTTTAGGTTTGGGATCCACCCATAGCCAGTAATAGCCAATCAGCAAGGATTGACCTAAGATTAACAGGTGGAAGTTGCTTCAGCTACCATTGTCTCAACTAGACAGTGAGTGGTTGGCTCTGGTCTTCCAGGTTCCTTGTCCACAGCTCTCTGCTAGTGAGGACAATGAGCGGCTTCTGACAAAGTGCAATGCAGCTCCTTCAAGCCTCAGTTGCATCTGAAACTTACGATGAATCTAGCAGAGTGTATGTTCCATTAAAAGGAATTTAAATTCACGTAAATGTGGCACAAAGAATCTCCTTCAGTGTTATTACTTTAAGAGGAAAAAAAATAAAGCATTCCCTGCACTATTTTTCCAGTTACATTTTCTGCACCTCTCCCAGGAGCAAGTAGTGATAGTCCCTTTCTTTGTTATCCACACAAGCCAGAAACCTCTCTTTAATTTTACACCCAAAGGAGCAATGGTTTGATTTTGTGTTATACAAAAGGGAAGCTGGGTGGAGACCCCTGTGTAATTATACTTCTGTGCCCCACCCATGGTCCTCCTGGATGACCAAGGTATTTGGTATTATTGGTGACTACATTAGGCGGGGGATCAGCCCACGAAGGGCTCTTACCCATGAAGGGTCAGGAACATTAGTCCAAAATACTTCCCCATTTGCCCCAGGTAATATTACCATACAGCTGATGACTGCTAGCATGGAAAGAAAGACGTTCTCAGGCGTTCTTGGGATTCTGGTTACTTCACAATTTCTTTTCTATATTTTAAATTTTTATTATAATTTTTTTACACATGTGTCCTTATTCCCCCATTAAAAATTGACAGTCAGTTTGAAATGAAATTGCCATGGCCTAGAACAAAGCATATCCTTACGTGATATTATTCTACAATGTCATTATAATTTTTCCCAGATTTGTACCCCCATTACCTATAATAGCACCTCACACCCTTGGGAATCAATAAAAAATCATCTTTTTGGTGCTTGGAGACAAAGGTAACACATCTCTTGATATTTTAGAATTACAACAGCATAATGTACAATTATCCCAAACAAACTTACAAACTAATTTTTTGAATGTCCAGCAGCAATTTAAAAAGGACATGAAAGGATTTAATCCCTTCCATTGTGTATAGGGCCCCCTGGGAAGGCACCTGAGCAATTTATATTGGCCCCTCTTGCCCTTTTGGCCAAGAGGGACCCTCTTCTCATAATCCAATTGCCCACAGTTGTTGCCTGAGCTTTCTGTTCATGCTGAGGTTGAAGCCTCGTGGTGGCTAGAACCATGGATCTGTCTCTTACCCAGTGGGGTGAGCTGGCCCTCCCTGGAGAAGAAACCTGGGTTCCCCAACATATGTGATCAGTGCCAGGGCCTCATCAGCAGGCGACGGGATCCCAAGGCAGGTTCTGGGTGTGGAGGCCATAGGGTCATAGGCTACCAAGGAATCAGAAATGAACCTAACATCACCCTGCTTGGCCCTGGAGGATGGCTGGTTAGCCAGAGACAGGTAAGATTCCTCAGGAAATGAACAACCTAAGACAGGCACAGTCACAGAGGGGCCATCAGGAGAGAATTTGGGGGTCAACAGAGGTGGAGCACAGACCCTTGCCCCCCAACTTTGCAGGGGCCTGAACCCTCACCCCTTCTGAGGGAGGTCTCCTGCCCCCATGGCTGCTTCGCTTCCCATGCGCAGCTCAAATCCGGACCCAGGTAACAGACAGAGACTTTGCCAATAGCAGCTGCCCTCTCACTGCAACAAGACTTGTTTAAGTTGTCTAGTACCCATGGTGTGGGGAAGTGGGTTTTTGATATCTAAATCCAGCCTAGCACCAGGAATGCTCAGGGCCTAGTCAAGAAGGCAAATAATCATTTCCACTAATATTTACACGGTAAAATAAGATTGTTATTAGAGTATTAAATTTGACAGTAAAATAGTAGTCAAGTTCTCAGACTAATTGAAATTGGCTAATTGAAATAAGTGAATATTCTAGAAGAATTAATGGTACTGGACAAAAAGCTGTTCCTCAAGTGTTAACTAAAATTTTTATTGGTAGTTCATCTCATAGTAACATGTAATGAACCTAAAGCAGTCATATTTTAGTGCAAAAAATTTAAAAGCTATCAAGACTACATTATAAAATTTTCAAAAGCCTCCTAATATTTAAATCAAAAAGGGGGAATAGTTGAAGAATATCATGTAAGGGAAGATATCCTGTAAGTAAATTACATCTAGAAAATTTTTACTTTAGAAAATTAACTTTCATTTGTAATGCTAACAGCAAGACACCCATAAAAAACATACATGATGTCAAAACAAGCCAATGGAAAATCGTTAGGGCAAAAAATGCAAAAAGATCCAAAGTCAAATTTATAGAAAAGATTCCTTTATTAACTTTTAGTGGGAAATATGTTTGTATATTTTCAGAAAACAACTCCAAGGCCATGTATATTCCTGCAACAGAGAGGAATTTACAGGACTGTTCCAGCCATGAAGACAGAAGAGAAACAGTCCAGAGATGGAAGACGCTGACGACGCCTTTCCATACTAGCAGTCAGCAGGTATGCGTCACTGCAGGTTGTCCAGAACCAAACCAAAGAGGGTCGGACCTGCATTACCACCATTTGTCCACCATCCAGAACTGAAATATCATTGCTGACATGTACACATAAGAAACTGTGTGATATTGAAATTGGGACTCAAAAGAACTGTTGGCCCAGAAAGAAAATCACTACAGACTGATTCATTTGGCTCTCAGCATAACCATTATTGCTTGTCTCATTTTCGGTTCTTATATGTATATTTCTAGTATCACATGATCTCACTCATCTAGGGGAAACAACGAACAACAGAAACTGATGAACAAAAACAGACCTGGAGTCAGGGAAGCATCGATGAGACTGTCAAACCTCAGAGGGAAGATAGGGGAGGGTGGGGGTAAAGGGGAGAGATCCACCAAAGGACCTGTATGCATGCATATAAGCCTAACCAGTGGTCACAGACAACAGGGGTGTGGGGGCATGCATGGGAAGGGGTTTGGGATGGGAAGGGGGGGATTAAGACACAAATGTGATACCTTAATCAATAAAGAAATTAAAAATTAATTAATTAATTAAATTTAAAAAATTTACAACATAATTGCTAAAAAAAGGAAAAAAAAAAGAAAGAAAAAAATTTTTCCAGGGTGAACTGCCATGTGTATAAGCTTGCTAGTTTTGTAGCTAAAAGATTTTCTACATTCACCCCTCATGAGATCTTTCCCCAGTGTGACTTCCATGGTGTTCCAGGAGCTTAGATCCATGGTTACAGGACTTCCCCATATCACTACATTCACATCGCTTTTCTCTAGTGTTAACTCTCTTGTGGTTAAGCGCTGAATATGGCACCTAAAAGACTCCCCCACTCACACACACAGTTTAAATTATTTGTTTGTGACTCTCCTTCCACAGATACACTCTGCTCAGAAGTTGCCACCTTATCTTCCATTCTATGACAAAAACCTATAAAGACAAAATGGTAAGGAAATGAATGTTGACTGTGGTATCATGGGATGATCTGATACAAACCTGTATTCTACACAATACAGTTCCATGCAATTGTCTGAAAGCAAGTGGCGAACAGGAAAGTTTAATAAGAGGTTCCAGTGTTCCTAGGTCCATGGACTAGAACAGATGTAAGACAGTTCCAGGACACCGTTATTTCAGGGGTGATAAGATTAGGCAGGCAGGCAGAGTGGTTAGGGGCGATCAGGCATGCCGGGGAGCAGTTAGGGGCATCAGGCAGACAGGCAGAGGGGTTAGCGGTGAACACACAGGCAGGCAGGTGAGTGGTTAGGAAGTCAGCATTTCCGAGTTGCTGTGTATGTCCCAAATCCTGCGTGGTTCAGGGTTCAGGCTCTGTAAGAGAGGCCACATGCAAATGAAGGAGACAAGACAAGAAATAATAATTCTGAAATATTGGGGGACCAGGCGAGAGCCCAAATCAAGAGGAAGGACTCCACTTGGGCTCCAGCCTTGCCATCCTTTTATTCAATTTGGGTTACATCTATAGCCCTTAGGCAGGCAATTTCCAGTAACAGGCAGACTATCTTATCAGTAGGTATTTACATGACTGTGTGGTAGGGAAGTTGCTTTAGCTACCACAGTCTGGACTAAATAGTGGGTGTACAGCCCTGACCTTTGCTAGAGATCACAGGTCACCAGCCTTCCAGGTTCTTTGTCCACACCTCTCTGCTAGTGAAGACAATGGTCAGCTTCCTCCATATTGCAATAGGGATGCCCGACTGCCAGTTTAGGCCCAATTGGGTCTTAGTGGCAGTCGGACATCCCCTGAGGGGTCCTGGGTTGCGAAAGAGTGCAGGCCAGACTGAGGCATCCCACTCCCCCCTACCCTGCATGCGTGGATTTTGTGAACTGGACATCTAGTAAAATACAATGATATGCTACTGAAATATCTTACCATATCCTTATTCAGTGTCATCATTTTGGCAGTTTGAAACTAACCACAATGATGGTATTTATATGAGGGAAATTAACAAACATTATGAACTTAGACTCCACTTAATGTATTATTGAATGCTTAGACTAATAAAAGAGTGGTGTAGAATGTTAACCATGCATATAAAACCTGTAAGTATAAGTTACATGTGGGTTTAAATTGTACATAGAAGAAAAATTGAGAAAATCAGTTTCCTTACAGTATTCAAAACCTATGGTTCCATATAGCAAAGTAGTAGGTTGAGTTATAGAGGAATGAGTGAAATTCAAATAGATTGTGAACTATCCTCATATTGGTTAAAATAATAGATTATTTTAAAATAGGCAAAAATTCTGAGCCAACATCTTTTAAAATATATTTTATTGATTTTTTACAGAGAGGGAGGGAGAGGGACAGAGAGTTAGAAACATCGATGGGAGAGAAACATTAATCAGCTGCCTCCTGCACACCCCCACTGGGGATGTGCCCACAACCAAGGTACATGCCCATGACTGGAAACGAACCTGGGACCCTCCAGTCCACAGGCCAACAATGTATCTACCGAGCCAAACCGGTCAGGGCCTGAGCCAACATTTTAACAAAGGAGATAAAGACAATATAAATAAATGTATGAAAAAATGCTCACAATCAAAAATTCTTATGGAATAGAATTAAATCAAAAGCAATTTCACATGTAAGCAATTCCAGGCCTACTATTTAAAAAGATTAACCACCAAATGTGATGCCAGTGTTAAACAAAACTGGAATTTTTATATACTGTGCCTGGGTGGGAAGGCAAAGTGCATGACAACTTTAGATCACAGTTCTGCTAATGTGAAACATTAACCTAGAATGCAAATGTTTGATTAGTAAAAGATCTGTCTATAAAAATAACTAAATGCAAATATTCCAAACATATTTATTTAAAATACCCCAAATCTGGAAATAACCAATTTTATAGAGAGATCAATAGATGAAGTTGCTATCCATAGAATATGACTCAGCAATAAAACAAATTCAATAGTCATGTAGGCATTTGTATTGGATCTCAAAATATGTGTCATTAAGGAAATCAGTATTTGTAAAAAAAAATTACACACCTTATAGTGCATATAAAAATATGAAAATATATGAACTAATTGAATGTAAAAGATGGAAAATGAATGATTGCATGAAAGACAGAAAATGTCAGAAAGTTTGATTATAAACAGGCAGGAGAAAATGTAGAGTGTGGGGAATGTAAGACTAGAGTTGTGGGTATGAGAAATAACACATAAGAATAGCAGAATAAACTTTGTTTTCACTGTGTGACTCAGCTGGATGGGTGTCACCCAGTACACTGAAACGTCCTGGTTCAATTACAGGCCAGTGCACAGCTCCGCCTGGGTCCCTAGTAAGGGCTGTGCAGGAGGGAGATCTTGTATGTTTATCTCTCTCTCTCCCCTTCCTTCCTCTTTTCATAAAAAAAAAAAAATTAAATGAAATAAATGTATCCTATATAATAAAAGCCTAATATGCAAATTGACCATCATTCCATCACAAAAGATGTCTGCCACGTTATGGAAAAAGTTGGCTGCCCGCATGTGTACACAATATGGCCACCACAAGATGGCCAGCATGGGAGGGCAGTTTTGGGCAATCAGGCCAGCAGGGGAGGGCCCAGGCCTAAAGGGAAGGGCTGTTAAGGGCCTCAGGCAGAATATGTTCACTGCTTACTTTCAGACAATTGCATGGAGATAGTATATTATGTAGAATACAGGTTTGTATCAGATCATCCCATGGTACCACAGTCAACATTTATTTCCTTATGAATCAGACCTGCAGGGGAGGGAAGTCGGGGGCGACCAGGCCTGCAGAGTAGGGCAGTTGGAGGGATCAGGCCAGCAGGGAAAGAAAGTTGGGGGGGGGGCAGCCCTGAAGGAAAGGGAAGTTGGGGGTGACCCGACCAGCAGGGGAGGGCCAGTAGGGCCAAGCAGGCTGGTAGGGGAGGGCAGTTAGGGGAAATTTGGCTGGAAGGGGAGGGCAGTTAGGGGCAAACAGGTCGTCAGGGGGAGGGCTGTTAGTGGTGACCAGGCCGACAAGGGAGGGCAGTTAAGGGTGAATGGGCCAACAGGGGATGGCAGTTGGGGGTCACCAGGTTGGCATGGGAGGACAGGTAGGGCCAATTGGGCCAGCAGGGGGGCAGTTAGGTATCACTCAGGCTGGCAGCAGCGTGGTTCAGGGGTGATCAGGCTGGCAGGCTGAAGTGGTTAGGGGAAATCAGGCAGGCAAGTGGTTGGGAGCTAGCATTCCTGGATTGTGAGAGGGCAGTCAGACATCCCTAGAAGAGTCCCAGATTGGAGAGGGTGTGGCTGGGCTGAGGGACACTCAACCCCCACCAGTGCACAAATTTCATGCACTGGGCCTCTAGTTTTTAATAATATTTTTAAAAGCACAAGTGTTGTGGTTTGTGTACTCACAACTGAAAGTTTACTTTTGTCACACCTTGAATATACTGACAGATAAGATGTCACCTGTGGTGGTTTCACAGCTTTATCTCTAGGTCAAGGCTAATGAAAAAACACACATTACAAAAGTGTACTTGCTTGCATGTCAGTGCTCATTTCCTGAGAGGAACAGCTTTGCCTCCGCGGTAGCAAATATTGGAAAGCAGTGAAGACTACTGCCATGGGAACTAACAGGAAGGCTTAATGGTTACAAATGACACAGCTTGGGACTGACTACAGGATTATCCTTCCTCTATTGAGAAATTACCTTGAGGTGAACACCATAGAGACCAAGGGAATTCACAGAACCATTAAATTGTTTCCTCTGTCAATGACTTCAGCTACAGGAAAAAGTTTTGGAGGTCTGGAGAATGTCTATACACAAAGGTAACACAAGCGACAGGACCAGGAATGTTTGTGGATTTACGTTCAAAACAGACACATTCCATCTAATTTACTGCAGTCTCTCCCATCACAATGAATACAGTGTTTCTATCTCAATAGTAGTTTAACCTCAGAGTCTTACAACAAATGTCAGAAGACTATGAAATTTTGTGCTTCATGGCACATGGCTCCTTTGCAGTATGTGGGGAGGAGTTCCCCAAAACATTTCTGAGACTTATGTAATACATACTGTGAACAGAGAACATAATTCCTATTGTTCATAGGACAGCAAATTCCTCCTCTTCTAGTGATCACTAACCTCACCAATAACCAAGGTACCAGGATGGAAATTAAAACCACAAAGCCATGCCATTTTTATTTTAAGGCCTTGGGCAGCAATGCAAAATAAGCCAGTATTGGACAGAGTGATTTTCCGCCATCATGCTCTCCCTTCAGAAGCACTGAAGGTTTAACACCCCCTCCCCCGCCAGTATCTATTCACATCCACATGCTGACAGATCACAACAGTGCTTTCAAAATATGGCAGGAAGTGAATAGAACCAACAAAATGAATGGTACATCAGCAAAAATCCTTTACTGAGATGTCATAAACCAGAGCCAGAGGGGTTGAGATAGGTGAAATAGAGTATAAGTCAATCATCACAGCATAATGTGAGAACCACCTTAGAAATACTACCTCTTTGCTGCAGATGGGTATTCTGCACAAACCCTGAGTCAGACCCATTCCCTAGTAAGAGAGGAAGGAATGAAGATCCTGCCAAGAGTTCAGAGTATTTATTTATTTATTTATTTATTTATTTATTTATGTATTTAGTTTTAAATCTGAGACTTTATTTAAATTTTGTTAGCTCTTCCTTTATAAAAAAGAATTTTTCTTATTTATTTCAGAAGGGAAGGGAGAAATAGAGAGAGATATGAACATCAATGATGAGAGGGAATCATTAATCAGCTTCCACCTGCATGCAACCCACTGGGGATTGAGCCCACAACCCCAGCAATGTGCCCTTGACCAGAATCAAACCCAGGACGCTTCTGGCTGCAGGCAAACACTTTATCTATTGTGCCAAACTGGCTAGAGTGTGTTCAGACTATTTAGAATTTATTCAAGCACAATTAAGAATTCAGGGTTTTTTACTGATTCACACTGTACAAGTGAGTTAGGTGGTAGAGGTGAAATCACTTTCAGCCATAAACCCTCACGGTGACATCAATCACATAGTAGACCTGGGCGGGATAGCCAATGTAAGGAGCTCCTTAAAATCTCTCTTGTACCTGAAACTCATGAGGAATCTATCAGTGTGTATGTCCTAATAAAAAGGGATCATATTTAGGCAAGTGTGTATCATAGACTCTCCTTCAGTGTTGTTATTCTGGGTAAGGAAAAAGAAACATTCCTTAAACATTTAAGGCTTTTTTCCACTGTGAAGTCTCAGGTGTCTTATAAGGCTACATTTTTGGGTAAATGATTTCCCACAATCTGTACACTCATAATTTTTCTCCAGTGTGGATTCGTTGATGTTGAATTAGGATGGAACTATTACTAAAGGACTTCCCACAATCTGTACATTTATATGGCTTTTCTCAAGTGTGAACTTGCTGGTGCTTATTGACATCAGACTTACATCTGAAAGATTTTGTACAATCACTACAACGCATAAGGCTTTTCTGCACTGTGAATTCTCTGATGGCGAATGAGGTTAGATCTAGCACGGAAGGATTTTCCACAACCTGTACACTCATATGGCTTTTCTCCAGTGTGAACTCGCTGGTGATCATTGACAGAAGACTTATATCTGAAGGACTTGCCACATTCACTACACTTATAAGGCTTTTCTCCAGTGTGAATTCTCTGATGTTGAATGAGTTTAGAACTCTGACTGAAGGACTTCTCACAATCTGTACATTCATATGGCTTTTCTCCAGTGTGAATTTGCTGGTGTTTATTGACCTCAGACTTACTTTTGAAGGACTTTCCACATTCACTACAATTATAAGGCTTTTCTCCAGTGTGAATTCTCTGATGATGAATGAGGGTGGAACTCTGACTGAAGGACTTCCCACAATCCGTACACTAAGATGGCTTTTCTCCATTGTGAACTCTCATATGTTGAATGAGTTTAGAACTGACTGAAGGACTTATCACAATCTGTACATTCATATGGTTTTTCTCCAGTGTGAACTCGCTGGTATTTATTGACATCAGACTTATATCTGAAGGACTTCCCACATTCACTACACTTATAAGCCTTTTCTCCAGTGTGAACTTGCTGGTGTTTATTGATATTAGACTTACTTCTGAAGAAATTCCCACATTCACTACACTTATAAAGCTTTTCTCCAGTGTGAATTATCTGATGTTGAAAGAGAGTAGAACTCTGACTGAAGGACTTCCCACAATCCGTACACTCAGGTGGCTTTTCTCCAGTGTGAACTCGCTGGTGTTTATTGATATTAGACTTACTTATGAAGGACTTCCCACATTCACTACACTTATAAGGCTTTTCTCCAGTGTGAACTCTCTGATGTTTAATGAGGGTAGAACTCTGACTGAAGGACTTCCCACAATCCATACACTCAGATGGCTTTTCTCCATTGTGAACTCTCATATGTTGAATGAGGTTAAAGATTTGTCTGAAAACTTTACTACATGTGTCACACTCATAAATCAGTTCTCCAGAACAGACACCCTGACATTCAACAACTTTCTGTTTCTGGCTGGCATCTATTTCACAATCAGCCCACTGGTGATGACTTTTTCCACTGAGATATTCTTGTGACATCTCACTGCCACTGTGTGGCTCTTCAGTGATCTGAGAGGCCCAAGGCTGGAGAAACACTGAGGGAGATTGGATGTCTTTTCCACCTTCACTGATGTTTGAAGGCACCACTGATAAGTAGAATCTGCACCTGTTCATAAATGAAGGCCTGTCCATAGCTTCTTTCCAGGAGGTCTCTCCACTGACATCCTTCTGTTGCTGGTGAGTGTTTGCACTGAAACAGAAGTCTCCCACACATGCGTCACTAAAGAAGTGATTGTGCTCAAAGTATTCTGCTTGTGACTCAGTCAGGTGCAAAATATCTTTTAACACTGAGACA